>NW_027308309.1:0-131000 GCF_047496885.1 Scyliorhinus torazame | reverse complement strand
GTCTCGTACCCGTTTATAAATCCTGTTGTTGTTGCTGTTTGGAGCGTTCGGGGCCGCGACTGGTCCAGGGTCACAGAAGCCAGTCATAGTTGCTGCATTGGGGCGTTTTCTTCAGGCCCAGTGGGGCCGTCCATCCCGGGGTCCTTAGCCATCAGCCAAGATGGTGGCTTCCACGGGTCGCACACGGTCGGGGGTGGACAAGGTGGCGCCGCCCATGGATCGCACATTGCCGGAGGAGCACAAAATGGCGGCGCCCATCCCTCCCGCATGGAGTCCGGGACCCAAGATGGCGGCGCCGGTTGGCCGCACATGGATTGCTGGGGGGTGGGGGGGGGTTTGAGTTTGTGGTTCTCCCCAGGAGATAGCGGCTACCTCCCGGGCCTGGCACACTGCTAAAAAGTGCCCCTATTTGCCGCACCCTTTACAGGGGGCCGAGCGGGCCGGGCAGCACATTCGGGGGTGTTTCCCTTGCCCACAAAAGTAGCAGCGGGGCCCCCCTGGGTGATCTGCTGCCCTGGCAGCGCAGGCCTGTGGGGGGGGGGGGCTGCCGCGCGGTCGGCGGCGTAGGCACGGGAGTTCTGCGATGCCACATCGAACGAGGCCGCGAGGGCCTGTGCGTCTTTGAGGCCTAGTGCGTCTTTTTCCAGCAAGCGCTGGCGAATTTGGGACGAAAGCATACCTGCCACGAACGCACCTCAGACCAGCAGCTCTGTGTGTTCGTTAGCCGAAACCGATGGGCAGTTGCAGTTTCTCCCCAATATTAAGAGCGCACTGTAGAATTCGTCCAGCGATTCCCCGGGGATTTGCCGTCTCGTCGCGAGCTGGTGGCCTGCGTAGACCTGGTTGATGGGCCGAATATAGATTTCTATCAGCATGGCGATCGCCGTCGGGGAATCGTCCGCGTCCTCTATGAGACTGTAGATTTCCGGGCTCACCCTGGCAGGACCTGCAGTTTCTGGTCTTCTGTAGTCATGCAGATGCCCGTTCGGAGGTATCCTTTGAACCAGGCTAGCCAGTGTTTAAAAGTGCCCGCTGAGTCTGCCGCGTGGGGGCTGATTCGCAGACACTCCGGAGTGAGTCGGAGCTCCATGTCCTTTAAGACTGCGTAATAAATTGTAGCACAATCAATCACTCACGAGACGAGATGAGAAGGAGTCGATCGATGGCTTTATTACGCAGACTTGTTCCCCAGCAGCACAGTTACAGAATGCGGCTGCTGGGAGAACCCGGGCTCTTATACTCCGCCTTACTGGGTGGAGCCAGTAGGCAGCTGATCCACTCGGGACACAGTGTCTATCCACCAATAGCCACTCGACATCACAGGGTACCGCAATACCCCTAATACAAACCACCACACAGAGGTGTCTGAAACAGCTTTTTAATTGGGGCTCCCTGACCACACTGCCTGTCCCCTGCTCCCAGGGATTATTGAGCAGTAAATGGTTAACTATATACAGGCACAGAGGTCTCTGAAACAACTTTTTAGTTGGGGGCTCCCGGAGCCACACTGCCTGTCCCCTGCTCCCAGGAATTATTGAGAAGTTAATGGTTAACGATATACAGCACAAAGGTCACTGAAACAGTTTTTTAATTGGGGGCTCCCGAGGCCACACTGCCTGTCCCCTGCTTCCAGGGATTATAGAAAAGTAAATGGTTAACTATATACAGGCACAGAGGTCTCTGAAACAGCTTTTTAATTGGGGCTCCCTGACCACACTGCCTGTCCCTTGCTCCCAGGGATTATTCAGAAGTAAATGGTTAACTATATACAGCACAGAGGTCACTGAAACAGCTTTTTAATTGGGGGCTCCCGAGGCCACACTGCCTGACTCCTGCTCCCAGGGATTATTGAGCAGTAAATATTTAACTATATATAGGGACAGAGGTCACTGAAACAGCTTTTTAATTGGGGGCACCCGGAGCCACGCTGCCTGGCCCTGCTCCCAGGGATTATTGAGCAGTAAATGGTTAACTATATACAGCACAGAGGTCACTGAAACAGGTTTTTAATTGGGGGCTCCCAAGGCCACACTGCTGTCCACTGCTCCCAGGGATTATTGAGCAGTATATGGTTAAATATATACAGCACAGAGGTCTCTGAAACAGCTTTTTAATTGGGGGCTCCCAAGGCCACACTGCTGTCCACTGCTCCCAGGGATTATTGAGCAGTAAATGGTTAACTATATACAGCACAGTGTATCTGAAACACCTTTTTAACTATGGGCTCCCGAGGCCACACTGCCTGTCATCTGCTCCCAGGGATTATTGAGCAGTAAATGGTTAACTATATACAGGCCCAGTGGTCTCTGACACATCATTTTAACCCCTGCTCCCAGGGATTATTGAGCAGGAAAATGTTTAACTATATACAGGGACAGAGGTCTCTGAACCAGAATTTTTTTGGGGGCTCCCGGACCACACTGCCTGTCCCCTGCTCCCAGGGATTATTGAGAAGTAAATGGTTAATTATATATAGCACAGAGTCCTCTGAAACAGCTTTTTAATTGGGGGCTCCCGGACCACACTGCCTGTCTCCTGCTCCCAGGGATTATTGAGCAGTAAATGGTTAACTATATACAGCACAGAGGTCTCAGAAACAGCTTTTTAATTGGGGGTTCCCGGACACACTGCCTGTCCCCTGCTCCCAGGGATTATTGAGCAGTAAATGGTTAACTATATACAGGCACAGAGGTCTCTAAAACAGCGTTTTCATTGTTTTCTCCCGAGACCACACTGCCTGTCCCCTGCTCCCAGGGATTATTGAGAAGTAAATGGTTAAATATACACAGCACAGAGGTCCCGGAAACAGCTTTTTAATTGGGGGCTCCCGGAGCCACACTGCCTGTCCTCCGCTCCGAGCGATTATTAAGACAAAGTAAATGGTTAACTCTATACAGGCGCAGAGGTCTCTGAAACAGGTTTTTAATTGGGGGCTCCCGAGGACACACTGCCTGTCCCCTGCTCACATGGATTATTGAGCAGTAAATGGTTAACAATATACAGCACAGAGGTCTCTGAAACAGCTTTTTAATTGGGAGCTCCCGACCACACTGCCTGTCCCCTGCTCCCATGGATTATTGAGAAGTAAATGGTTAACGATATACAGCACAGAGGTCTCTGAATCAGCTTTTTAATTTGGGGCTCCCGAGGCCACACTGCTGTCCCCTGCTCCCAGGGATTATTGAGAAGAAAATGGTTAAATATATACAGCACAGAGGTCTCTGAAACAGCTTTTTAATTGGGGGCTCCCGAGGCCACACTGCCTGTCCCCTGCTCCCAGGGATTATTGAGCAGTAAATTGTTAACTATATTCAGGCACAGAGGTCCCTGAAACAGTTTTTTAATTGGGGGCTCCTGAGGCCACACTGCCTGTCCCCTGCTCCCAGGGATTATTGAGCAGTAAATGGTTAACTATATAGAGCGCAGAGGTCCCTGAAACAGCGTTTTAATTGGGGGCTCCCGAGGCCACACTGCCTGTCCACCGCTCCCTGGGATTATTGAGAAGTAAATGGTTAAATATACACAGCACAGTAGTCCCTGAAACAGCTTTTTAATTGGGGGCTCCCGGAGCCACGCTGCCTGTCCCCTGCTCCCAGGGACTATTGAGCAGTAAATGGTGAAATATATACAGCACAGAGATCTCTGAATCAGCTTTTTAATTGGGGGATCACTAGGCCACACTGCCTGTCCCCTGCTCCCAGGGATTATTGAGAAGTAAATGGTTAACTATATACAGCACAGAGGTCTCTGAAACAGATTTTTAATTGGGGGCTCTCGAGACCACACTGCCTGTCCCCTGCTCCCAGGGATTATTGAGCAGTAAATGGTTAACTATATACTGCACAGATGTCTCTGAAACAGCTTTTTAATTGGGGGCTCCCGGAGCTACACTGCCTGTCCCCTGCTCCCAGTGATAATTGAGAAGTAAATGGTTAACTATATACAGCACAGAGATCTCTGAAACAGATTTTTAATTTGGGGCTCCCGGAGCCACACTGCCTGTCCCCTGCTCCCCAGGATTATTGAGACGTAAATGGTTAACTATATTTAGGCACTGAGATCACTGAAACAGCTTTTTAATTGGGTGCTCCCGAGGCCACACTGCCTGTCCCCTGCACCCAGGGATTATTGAGCAGTAAATGGTTAACTATATACAGGCACAGAGGTCTCTGAAACAGAGTTGTAATTGTTTTCTCAAGAGACCACACTGCCTGTCCCCTGCTCCCAGGGATTATTGAGAAGTAAATGGTTAAATATATACAGCACAGACGTCTCTGGAACAGCTTTTTAATTGGGGGCTCCCGAGGCCACACTGCTGTCCCCTGCTCCCAGGGATTATTGAGAAGTAAATGGTTAACTATATACAGACCCAGTGGTCTCTGACACATCATTTTAACCCCTGCTCCCAGGGATTATTGAGCAGGAAAAGGTTTAACTATATACAGGGACAGAGGTCTCTGAACCAGCATTTTTTGGGGGGCTCCCGGACCACACTGCCTGTCCACTGCTCCCAGGGATTATTGAGCAGTAAATGGTTAACTATATACAGCACAGAGGTCTCAGAAACAGCTTTTTAATTGGGGGTTCCCGGACACACTGCCTGACCCCTGCTCCCAGGGATTATTGAGCAGTAAATGGTTAACTATATACAGGCACAGAGGTCTCTGAAACAGCGTTTTCATTGTTTTCTCCCGAGACCACACTGCCTATCCCCTGCTCCCAGGGATTATTGAGAAGTAAATGGTTAAATATACACAGCACAGAGGTCCCTGAAACAGCTTTTTAATTGGGGGCTCCCGGAGCCACACTGCCTGTCCCCTGCTCCCAGGGATTATTGAGCAGTAAATGGCTAAATATATACAGCACAGAGGTCTCTGAAACTGCTTTTTAATTTGGGCCACACGAGGCCACACTGCCTGTCCTCCGCTCCGAGCGATTATTAAGACAAAGTAAATAGTTAACTATATACAGGCGCAGAGGTCTCTGAAACACGTTTTTAATTGGGGGCTCCCGAGGATACACTGCCTATCCCCTGCTCCCATGGATTATTGAGCAGTAAATGGTTAACAATATACAGCACAGAGGACAATGAAACAGCTTTTTAATTGGGGGCTCCCGAGGCCACACTGCCTGTCCCCTGCTCCCATGGATTATTGAGCAGTAAATGGTTAACAATATACAGCACAGAGGTCTCTGAAACAGCTTTTTAATTGGGAGCTCCCGAGGCCACACTGCCTGTCCCCTGCTCCCATGGATTATTGAGCAGTAAATGGTTAACAATATACAGCACAGAGGTCTCTGAAACAGCTTTTTAATTGAGAGCTCCCGAGGCCACACTGCCTCTACCCTGCTCCCATGGATTATTGAGCAGTAAATGGTTAACAATATACAGCACAGAGGTCTCTGAAACAGCTTTTTAATTGGGAGCTCCCGACCACACTGCCTGTCCCCTGGTCCCAAGGATTATTGAGAAGTAAATGGTTAACGATATAAAGCACAGAGGTCTCTGAATCAGCTTTTTAATTGGGGGCTCCCGAGGCCACACTGCTGTCCCCTGCTCCCAGGGATTATTGAGAAGAAAATGGTTAAATATATACAGCACAGAGGTCTCTGAAACAGCTTTTTAATTGGGGGCTGAAGACGCCACACTGCCTGTCCCCTGCTCCCAGGGATTATTGAGCAGTAAATTGTTAACTATATATAGCACTGTGGTCACTGAAACAGCTTTTTAATTGGGGGCACCCGAGGGCACACTGCCTGTCCCCTGCTCCCAGGGATTATTGAGCAGTAAATGGTTAAATATATACAGCACAGAGATCTCTGAAACAGCTTTTTAATTGGGGGATCCCTAGGCCACACTGCCTGTCCCCTGCTCCCAGGGATTATTGAGAAGTAAATGGTTAACTATATACAGCACAGAGGTCTCTGAAACAGCTTTTTAATTGGGGGCTCCCGGAGCTACACTGCCTGTCCCCTGCTCCCAGGGATAATTGAGAAGTAAATGGTTAACTATATACAGCACAGAGATCTCTGAAACAGCTTTTTAATTGGGGTCTCCCGGAACCACACTGCCTGTCCCCTGCTCCCCAGGATTATTGAGACGTAAATGGTTAACTATATTTAGGCACTGCGATCACTGAAACAGCTTTTTAATTGGGTGCTCCCGAGGCCACACTGCCTGTCCCCTGCTCCCAGAGATTATTGAGAAGTAAATGGTTAACTATATACAGCACAGAGGTCTCTGAAACTTTTTTTTAATTGGGGGCTCTCGAGACAACACTGCCTGTCCCCTGCTCCCAGGGATTATTGAGAAGTAACTGGTTAACTATATACAGCACAGAGGTCTCTGAAACAGCTTTTTAATTGGGGGCTCCCGGAGCTACACTGCCTGCCCCCTGCTCCCAGGGATAATTGAGACGTAAATGGTTAACTATATTTAGGCACTGAGTTCACTGAAACATGTTTTTAACTGGGGGCTCTCGAGGCCACACTGCCTGACCCCTGGTCCCAGGGATTATTGAGCAGTAAGTGGTAAACTATATACAGGCACAGAGGTCTCTGAAACAGCTTTTTAATTGGGTGCCCCCAATTAACAGCCTTTTTAATTGGGGGCATCCGGAGCCACACTGCCTGCTCCCTGCTCCCAGGGATTATTGAGACATAAATGGTTAACTATTTATAGGCACACAGTTCACTGAAACAGCTTTTTAATTGGTGGCATCCGAGGCCACACTGCCAGTCCCCTGCTCCCAGGGATTATTGAGCAGTAAATGGTTAACTATATACAGCACAGAGGCCTCTGAAACAGCTTTTTAATTGGGGGCTCCCGAGGCCACACTGCCTGTCCCCTGCTCCCAGGGATTATTGAGCAGTAAATGGTTAACTATATACAGGCACAGAGGTCTCTGAAACAGCTTTTTAATTGGGGGCTCCCGGAGCCACACTGCCTGTCCCCTGCTCCCAGGGATTATTGAGAAGCAAATGGTTAAGTATACACTGCACAGAGGTCTCTGAAAAAGCTTTTTAATTGGGGGCTCTCGAGGCCACACTGCCTGTCCCCTGCTCCCAGGGATTATTGAACAGTAAATGGTTAACTATATCCAGGCGCAGAGGTCTCTGAAACAGCATTTTAATTGGCGGTCACGGACCACACTGCCTGTCCCCTGCTCACAGGGATTATTGAGCAGTAAATGGTTAACTATATACAGCAGAGGTTACTGAAACAACTTTTTAATTGGGGGCTCCGGGAGCCACACTGCATGTCCCCTGCACCCAGGGATTATTGAGCAATAAATGGTTAACTATATACAGGCGCAGAGGTCTCTGAAACACATTTTTAATTGGGGGCTCTCGGAGCCACACTGCCTGTCCCCTGCTCCCAGGGATTATTGAGAAGTAAATGGTTAACTATATTTAGGCAGAGGTCTCCGAAACAGATTTTTAATTGGGGGCTCCCGGAGCCACACTGCCTGCTCCCTGCTCCCAGGGATTATTGAGCAGTAAATGGTTAACTACGTACAGCACAGAGGTCTTTGAGACAGCTTTTTCATTGGGTGCTGCGATGCCACACTGCCTGTCCCCTGCTCCCAGGGATTATTGACCAGTAAATGGTTAACTATACACAGCACCGAGGTCACTGAAACAGCTTTTTAACTGGGGGCTCCTGGACCACACTGCCTGTCGCCTGCTCCCAGGGATTATTGAGAACTAAATGGTTAATTATATACAGCACAGAGGTCTCTGAAACAGCTTTTTAATTGGGGGCTCTCGGAGCCACACTGCCTGTCCCCTGCTCCCAGGGATTATTGAGAAGTAAATGGTTAACTATATTTAGGCAGAGGTCTCTGAAACAGCTTTTTAATTGGGGGCTCCCGAGACCACACTGCCTGTCCGCTGCTCCCAGAGATTATTGAGAAGTAAATGGTTAACTATATACAGCACAGAGGTCTCTGAAACAGTTTTTTAATTGGGGGCTCTCGAGACCACACTGCCTGTCCCCTGCTCCCAGGGATTATTGAGAAGTAACTGGTTAACTATATACAGCACAGAGGTCTCTGAAACAGCTTTTTAATTGGGGGCTCCCGGAGCTACACTGCCTGCCCCCTGCTCCCAGGGATAATTGAGAAGTAAATGGTTAACTATATACAGCACAGAGATCTCTGAAACAGCTTTTTAATTGGGTGCTCCCGGAGCCACACTGCCTGTCCCCTGCTCCCCAGGATTATTGAGACGTAAATGGTTAACTATATTTAGGCACTGAGTTCACTGAAACACGTTTTTAACTGGGGGCTCTCGAGGCCACACTGCCTGACCCCTGGTCCCAGGGATTATTGAGCAGTAAGTGGTTAACTATATACAGGCACAGAGGTCTCTGAAACAGGTTTTTAATTGGGTGCCCCCAATTAACAGCGTTTTAATTGGGGGCATCCGGAGCCACACTGCCTGTCCCCTGCTCCCCAGGATTATTGAGACGTAAATGGTTAACTATATTTAGGCACACAGTTCACTGAAACAGCTTTTTAATTGGGGGCTCCCGAGGCCACACTGCCAGTCCCCTGCTCCCAGGGATTATTGAGCAGTAAATGGTTAACTATATACAGCACAGAGGCCTCTGAAACAGCTTTTTAATTGGGGGCTCCCGAGGCCACACTGCCTGTCCCCTGCTGCCAGGGATTATTGAGAAGCAAATGGTTAAGTATACACTGCACAGAGGTCTCTGAAAAAGCTTTTTAATTGGGGGCTCTCGAGGCCACACTGCCTGTCCCCTGCTCCCAGGGATTATTGAACAGTAAATGGTTAACTATATACAGCACAGAGGTCTGTGAAACAGCTTTTTAATTGTGGCTCACGGACCACACTGCATGTTCCCTGCTCCCAGGGATTATTGAGAAGCAAATGGTTAACGATAGATTGCACAGAGGTCACTGAAAAAGTTTTTTAATTGGGGGATCTCGGAGCCACACTGCCTGTCACCTGCTCCCAGGGATTATTGAGCATTAAATGGTTAACTATATACAGGCACAGAGGTCTCTGAAACAGCTTTTTAATTGGGGGATCCCGGGGCCGCACTGCCTGTCCCCGGCTCCCAGGGATTATTGAGCAGTAAATGCTTAACTATATACAAGCGCAGAGGTCTCTGAAACAGCTTTTTAATTGGATGCCCCCAATTAACAGCGTTTTAATTGGGGGCATCCGGAGCCACACTGCCTGCTCCCTGCTCCCAGGGATTATTGAGACATAAATGGTTAACTATTTATAGGCACACATTTCACTGAAACAGCTTTTTAATTGGTGGCTCCCGAGGCCACACTGCCAGTCCCCTGCTCCCAGGGATTATTGAGCAGTAAATGGTTAACTATATACAGCACAGAGGCCTCTGAAACAGCTTTTTAATTGGGGGCTCCCGAGGCCACACTGCCTGTCCCCTGCTCCCAGGGATTATTGAGAAGCAAATGGTTAAGTATACACTGCACAGAGGTCTCTGAAAAAGCTTTTTAATTGGGGGCTCTCGAGGCCACACTGCCTGTCCGCTGCTCCCAGGGATTATTGAACAGTAAATGGTTAACTATATCCAGGCGCAGAGGTCTCTGAAACAGCATTTTAATTGGGGGTCCCGGACCACACTGCCTGTCCCCTGCTCACAGGGATTATTGAGCAGTAAATGGTTAACTATATACAGCAGAGGTTACTGAAACAACTTTTTAATTGGGGGCTCCGGGAGCCACACTGCATGTCCCCTGCACCCAGGGATTATTGAGCAGTAAATGGTTAACTATATCCAGGCGCAGAGGTCTCTGAAGCAGCTTTTTATTGGGGTCTCCAGGACCACACTGCCTGTCCCCTGCTCCCAGGGATTATTGAGCAGTAAATGGTTAACTATATCCAGGCACAGAGGTCTCTGAAACAGAGTTTTAATTGTTTTCTCCCGAGACCACACTGCCTGTCCCCTGCTCCCAGGGATTATTGAGAAGTAAATGGTTAAATATACACAGCACAGTGGTCCCTGAAACAGCTTTTTAATTGGGGGCTCCCGGAGCCACGCTGCCTGTCCCCTGCTCCCAGGGATTATTGAGCAGTAAATGGTTAAATATATATAGCACAGTGGTCACTGAAACAGCTTTTTAATTGGGGGCACCCGAGGCCACGCTGCCTGTACCCTGCTCCCAGGGATTATTGACCAGTAAATGGTTAAATATATACAGCACAGAGATCTCAGAAACAGCTTTTTAATTGGGGGATCCCTAGGCCACACTTCCTGTCCCCTGTTCCCAGGGGTTATTGAGCAGTAAATGGTTAACGATACACAGCACAGAGTTCTCTGACACAGCTTTTTAAATGGGGGCTCCCGAGACCACACTGCCTGTCCGCTGCTCCCAGAGATTATTGAGAAGTAAATGGTTAACTATATACAGCACAGAGGTCTCTGAAACAGTTTTTTAATTGGGGGCTCTCGAGACCACACTGCCTGTCCCCTGCTCCCAGGGATTATTGAGAAGTAACTGGTTAACTATATACAGCACAGAGGTCTCTGAAACAGCTTTTTAATTGGGGGCTCCCGGAGCTACACTGCCTGCCCCCTGCTCCCAGGGATAATTGAGAAGTAAATGGTTAACTATATACAGCACAGAGATCTCTGAAACAGCTTTTTAATTGGGTGCTCCCGGAGCCACACTGCCTGTCCCCTGCTCCCCAGGATTATTGAGACGTAAATGGTTAACTATATTTAGGCACTGAGTTCACTGAAACATGTTTTTAACTGGGGGCTCTCGAGGCCACACTGCCTGACCCCTGGTCCCAGGGATTATTGAGCAGTAAGTGGTAAACTATATACAGGCACAGAGGTCTCTGAAACAGCTTTTTAATTGGGTGCCCCCAATTAACAGCGTTTTAATTGGGGGCATCCGGAGCCACACTGCCTGCTCCCTGCTCCCAGGGATTATTGAGACATAAATGGTTAACTATTTATAGGCACACAGTTCACTGAAACAGCTTTTTAATTGGTGGCTCCCGAGGCCACACTGCCAGTCCCCTGCTCCCAGGGATTATTGAGCAGTAAATGGTTAACTATATACAGCACAGAGGCCTCTGAAACAGCTTTTTAATTGGGGGCTCCCGAGGCCACACTGCCTGTCCCCTGCTCCCAGGGATTATTGAGCAGTAAATGGTTAACTATATACAGGCACAGAGGTCTCTGAAACAGCTTTTTAATTGGGGGCTCCCGGAGCCACACTGCCTGTCCCCTGCTCCCAGGGATTATTGAGAAGCAAATGGTTAAGTATACACTGCACAGAGGTCTCTGAAAAAGCTTTTTAATTGGGGGCTCTCGAGGCCACACTGCCTGTCCCCTGCTCCCAGGGATTATTGAACAGTAAATGGTTAACTATATCCAGGCGCAGAGGTCTCTGAAGCAGCATTTTAATTGGGGGTCCCGGACCACACTGCCTGTCCCCTGCTCACAGGGATTATTGAGCAGTAAATGGTTAACTATATACAGCAGAGGTTACTGAAACAACTTTTTAATTGGGGGCTCCGGGAGCCACACTGCATGTCCCCTGCACCCAGGGATTATTGAGCAGTAAATGGTTAACTATATCCAGGCGCAGAGGTCTCTGAAGCAGCTTTTTATTGGGGTCTCCAGGACCACACTGCCTGTCCCCTGTTCCCAGGGGTTATTGAGCAGTAAATGGTTAACGATACACAGCACAGAGTTCTCTGACACAGCTTTTTAAATGGGGGCTCCCGAGACCACACTGCCTGTCCGCTGCTCCCAGAGATTATTGAGAAGTAAATGGTTAACTATATACAGCACAGAGGTCTCTGAAACAGTTTTTTAATTGGGGGCTCTCGAGACCACACTGCCTGTCCCCTGCTCCCAGGGATTATTGAGAAGTAAATGGTTAACTATATACAGCACAGAGATCTCTGAAACAGCTTTTTAATTGGGTGCTCCCGGAGCCACACTGCCTGTCCCCTGCTCCCCAGGATTATTGAGACGTAAATGGTTAACTATATTTAGGCACTGAGTTCACTGAAACACGTTTTTAACTGGGGGCTCTCGAGGCCACACTGCCTGACCCCTGGTCCCAGGGATTATTGAGCAGTAAGTGGTAAACTATATACAGGCACAGAGGTCTCTGAAACAGCTTTTTAATTGGGTGCCCCCAATTAACAGCGTTTTAATTGGGGGCATCCGGAGCCACACTGCCTGCTCCCTGCTCCCAGGGATTATTGAGACATAAATAGTTAACTATTTATAGGCACACAGTTCACTGAAACAGCTTTTTAATTGGTGGCTCCCGAGGCCACACTGCCAGTCCCCTGCTCCCAGGGATTATTGAGCAGTAAATGGTTAACTATATACAGCACAGAGGCCTCTGAAACAGCTTTTTAATTGGGGGCTCCTGAGGCCACACTGCCTGTCCCCTGCTCCCAGGGATTATTGAGAAGCAAATGGTTAAGTATACACTGCACAGAGGTCTCTGAAAAAGCTTTTTAATTGGGGGCTCTCGAGGCCACACTGCCTGTCCGCTGCTCCCAGGGATTATTGAACAGTAAATGGTTAACTATATCCAGGCGCAGAGGTCTCTGAAACAGCATTTTAATTGGGGGTCCTGGACCACACTGCCTGTCCCCTGCTCACAGGGATTATTGAGCAGTAAATGGTTAACTATATACAGCAGAGGTTACTGAAACAACTTTTTAATTGGGGGCTCCGGGAGCCACACTGCATGTCCCCTGCACCCAGGGATTATTGAGCAGTAAATGGTTAACTATATCCAGGCGCAGAGGTCTCTGAAGCAGCTTTTTATTGGGGTCTCCAGGACCACACTGCCTGTCCCCTGCTCCCAGGGATTATTGAGCAGTAAATGGTTAACTATATCCAGGCGCAGAGGTCTCTGAAACAGCGTTTTAATTGGGGGTCCCGGACCACACTGCCTGTCCCCTGCTCCCAGGGATTACTGAGAAGTAAATGGTTAACTATACACAGCACAGAGGCCTCTGAAACAGCTTTTTAATTGGGGGCTCCCGGAGTCTCAATGCCTGTCCCCTGCTCCCAGGAATTATTGAGAAGTAAATGGTTAACTATATACAGCACAGCGTATCTGAAACACCTTTTTAACTGGGTGCTCCCGAGGCCACACTGCCTGTCCCATGCTCCCAGGGAATATTGAGCAGTAAATGGTTATCTATATACAGCACAGAGGTCTCTGAAACACCTTTTTAACTGGGGGCTCCCGGACCACACTGCCTGCCCCCTGCTCCCAGGGATTATTGAGCAGTAAATGGTTAACTATATACAGCACAGAGTATCTGAAACACCTTTTTAACCGGGGGCTCCCGAGGCCACACCGCCTGTCCCATGCTCCCAGGGATTATTGAGCAGTAAATGGTTAACAATATACAGCACAGAGTATCTGAAACACATTTTTAACTGGGGGCTTGCGATGCCACACTGCCTGTCCCCTGCTCCCAGGGATTATTGAGAAGTAAATGGTTAACTATATACAGGCCCAGTGGTCTCTGACACAGCATTTCAACCCCTGCTCCCAGGGATTATTGAGCAGTAAATGGTTAAGTATATACAGGGACAGATATCTCTGAACCAGCATTTTAATTTGGGCTCCCGGACCACACTGCCTGTCCCCTGCTCCCAGGGACTATTGAGCAGTAAATGGTTAACTACATACAGCACAGAGGTCTCTGAAACAGCTTTTCAATTGGGGGCTCCCGGAGCCACACTGCCTGTCCCCTGCTCCCAGGGAATATTGAGAAGTAAATGGTTAACTATATTCAGGCACAGAGGTCTCTGAAACACGTTTTTAACAGGGGGCTCTCGAGGCCACAATGCCTGACCCCTGCTCACAGGGATTATTGAGCAGTAAATGGTTAACTACGTACAGCTCATAGGTTTCTGAAACAGCGTTTTAATTGGGGGCATCCGGAGCCACACTGCCTGCTCCCTGCTCCCAGGGATTATTGAGCAGTAAATGGTTAACTATATACAGCACAGTTTATCTGAAACACCTTTTTAACTGGGGGCTCCCGAGGCCACACTGCCTGTCCCCTGCTCCCAAGGATTATTGAGCAGTAAATGGTTAACTATATACAGGCCCAGTAGTCTCTGACACAGCATTTCAACCCCTGCTCCCAGGTATTATTGAGCAGTAAATGGTTCACTATATACAGCACAGAGATCACTGAAACAGCTTTTTAATTGGGGGCTCCCGAGGCCACACTGCCTGACCCCTGCTCCCAGGGATTATTGAGCAGTAAATGGTTCACTATATACAGCACAGAGATCACTGAAACAGCTTTTTAATTGGGGGCTCCCGAGGCCACACTGCCTGTCCCCTGCTCCCAGGGATTATTGAGCAGTAAATGGTTAAATATATACAGCACAGAGGTCACTGAAACAGCTTTTTAATTGGGGGCTCCCAAGGCCACACTGCCTGTCCCCCGCTCCCAGGGATTATTGAGAACTAAATGGTTAACTATATACAGGCGCAGAGGTCTCTGAAACAGCTTTTTAATTGGGGGCTCCCGGACCACACTGCCTGTCCCCTGCTCCCAGGGAATATTGAGCAGTAAATGGTTAACTATATACAGGCGCAGAGGTCTCTGAAACACATTTTTAATTGGGGGCTCTCGGAGCCACACTGCCTGTCCCCTGCTCCCAGGGATTATTGAGAAGTAAATGGTTAACTATATTTAGGCAGAGGTCTCCGAAACAGCTTTTTAATTGGGGGCTCCCGGAGCCACACTGCCTGCTCCCTGCTCCCAGGGATTATTGAGCAGTAAATGGTTAACTACGTACAGCACAGAGGTTTTTGAAACAGCTTTTTCATTGGGTGCTGCGATGCCACACTGCCTGTCCCCTGCTCCCAGGGATTATTGACCAGTAAATGGTTAACTATACACAGCACCGAGGTCACTGAAACAGCTTTTTAACTGGGGGCTCCTGGACCACACTGCCTGTCGCCTGCTCCCAGGGATTATTGAGAACTAAATGGTTAATTATATACAGCACAGAGGTCTCTGAAACAGCTTTTTAATTGGGGGCTCTCGGAGCCACACTGCCTGTCCCCTGCTCCCAGGGATTATTGAGAAGTAAATGGTTAACTATATTTAGGCAGAGGTCTCTGAAACAGCTTTTTAATTGGGGGCTCCCGAGACCACACTGCCTGTCCGCTGCTCCCAGAGATTATTGAGAAGTAAATGGTTAACTATATACAGCACAGAGGTCTCTGAAACAGTTTTTTAATTGGGGGCTCTCGAGACCACACTGCCTGTCCCCTGCTCCCAGGGATTATTGAGAAGTAACTGGTTAACTATATACAGCACAGAGGTCTCTGAAACAGCTTTTTAATTCGGGGCTCCCGGAGCTACACTGCCTGCCCCCTGCTCCCAGGGATAATTGAGAAGTAAATGGTTAACTATAAAAAGCACAGAGATCTCTGAAACAGCTTTTTAATTGGGTGCTCCCGGAGCCACACTGCCTGTCCCCTGCTCCCCAGGATTATTGAGACGTAAATGGTTAACTATATTTAGGCACTGAGTTCACTGAAACACGTTTTTAACTGGGGGCTCTCGAGGCCACACTGCCTGACCCCTGGTCCCAGGGATTATTGAGCAGTAAGTGGTTAACTATATACAGGCACAGAGGTCTCTGAAACAGCTTTTTAATTGGGTGCCCCCAATTAACAGCGTTTTAATTGGGGGCATCCGGAGCCACACTGCCTGCTCCCTGCTCCCAGGGATTATTGAGACATAAATGGTTAACTATTTATAGGCACACAGTTCACTGAAACAGCTTTTTAATTGGGGGCTCCCGAGGCCACACTGCCAGTCCCCTGCTCCCAGGGATTATTGAGCAGTAAATGGTTAACTATATACAGCACAGAGGCCTCTGAAACAGCTTTTTAATTGGGGGCTCCCGAGGCCACACTGCCTGTCCCCTGCTCCCAGGGATTATTGAGAAGCAAATGGTTAAGTATAAACTGCACAGAGGTCTCTGAAAAAGCTTTTTAATTGGGGGCTCTCGAGGCCACACTGCCTGTCCCCTGCTCCCAGGGATTATTGAACAGTAAATGGTTAACTATATCCAGGCGCAGAGGTCTCTGAAACAGCATTTTGATTGGGGGTCCCGGACCACACTGCCTGTCCCCTGCTCACAGGGATTATTGAGCAGTAAATGGTTAACTATATACAGCAGAGGTTACTGAAACAACTTTTTAATTGGGGGCTCCGGGAGCCACACTGCATGTCCCCTGCACCCAGGGATTATTGAGCAGTAAATGGTTAACTATATCCAGGCGCAGAGGTCTCTGAAGCAGCTTTTTATTGGGGTCTCCAGGACCACACTGCCTGTCCCCTGCTCCCAGGGATTATTGAGCAGTAAATGGTTAACTATATCCAGGCGCAGAGGTCTCTGAAACAGCGTTTTAATTGGGGGTCCCGGACCACACTGCCTGTCCCCTGCTCCCAGGGATTACTGAGAAGTAAATGGTTAACTATACACAGCACAGAGGCCTCTGAAACAGCTTTTTAATTGGGGGCTCCCGGAGTCTCAATGCCTGTCCCCTGCTCCCAGGAATTATTGAGAAGTAAATGGTTAACTATATACAGCACAGCGTATCTGAAACACCTTTTTAACTGGGTGCTCCCGAGACCACACTGCCTGACCCCTGCTCCCAGGGAATATTGAGCAGTAAATGGTTAATTATATACAGCACAGAGTATCTGAAACACCTTTTTAACCGGGGGCTCCCGAGGCCACACCGCCTGTCCCATGCTCCCAGGGATTATTGAGCAGTAAATGGTTAACAATATACAGCACAGAGTATCTGAAACACATTTTTAACTGGGGGCTTGCGATGCCACACTGCCTGTCCCCTGCTCCCAGGGATTATTGAGCAGTAAATGGTTAACTATATACAGGCCCAGTGGTCTCTGACACAGCATTTCAACCCCTGCTCCCAGGGATTATTGAGCAGTAAATGGTTAAGTATATACAGGGACAGATATCTCTGAACCAGCATTTTAATTTGGGCTCCCGGGCCACACTGCCTGTCCCCTGCTCCCACTGATTATTGAGCAGTAAATGGTTAACTATATACAGCACAGAGGTCACTGAAACAGCTTTTTAATTGGGGGCTCCCGAGGCCACACTGCCTGACTCCTGCTCCCAGGGATTATTGAGCAGTAAATGGTTAACTATATACAGGCACAGAGGTCACTGAAACAGATTTTAAATTGGGGGCTCCCGAGGCCACACTGTCTGTCCCCTGCTCCCAGGGATTATTGAGCAGTAAATTGTTAACTATATACAGCACAGAGGTCACTGAAAAAGCTTTTTAATTGGGGGCTCCCGAGGCCACACTGCCAGTCCCCTGCTCCCAGGGATTATTGAGCAGTAAATGGTTAAATATATACAGCACAGAGGTCACTGAAACAGCTTTTTAATTGGGGGCTCCCGAGGCCACACTGCCTGTCCCCTGCTCCCAGGGATTATTGTGAAGTAAATGGTTAATTATATACAGCACAGAGGTCTCCCAAACAGCTTTTTAATTGGAGGCTCCCAAGGCCATACTGCCTGTCCCCTGCTCACAGGGATTATTGAGCAGTAAATGGTTAACTATATACAGCAGAGGTTACTGAAACAACTTTTTAATTGGGGGCTCCGGGAGCCACACTGCATGTCCCCTGCTCCCACGGATTATTGAGCAGTAAATGGTTAACTATATACAGCACAGAGGTCGGTGAAACATCTTTTTAATTGAGGGCTCCCGAGGCCACACTGCCTGTCCCCTGCTCCCAGGGATTATTGAGCAGTAAATGGTTAAATATATACAGCACAGTTGTCATTGAAACTGCTTTTTAATTGGGGGCTCCCGAGGCCACACTGCCTGTCTCCAGCTCCCAGGGTTTATTAAGACAAA
This sequence comes from Scyliorhinus torazame, assembly GCF_047496885.1. Lineage (NCBI taxonomy): Eukaryota > Metazoa > Chordata > Chondrichthyes > Carcharhiniformes > Scyliorhinidae > Scyliorhinus > Scyliorhinus torazame. Next base: position 113,061 of record NW_027308309.1, on the reverse strand, counting down.
GTAAATGGTTAAATATACACAGCACAGAGGTCACTGAAACAGCTTTTCAATTGGGGGCTCCCGGAGCCACACTGCCTGTCCCCTGCTCCCAGGGAATATTGAGAAGTAAATGGTTCACTATATACAGGCACAGAGGTCTCTGAAACAGGTTTTTAACTGGGGGCTCCCGGACCACGCTGCCTGTCCCCTCCTCCCAGGGACTATTGAGCAGTAAATGGTTAACTACATACAGCACAGAGGTCTCTGAAACAGCTTTTCAATTGGGGGCTCCCGGAGCCACACTGCCTGTCCCCTGCTCCCAGGGAATATTGAGAAGTAAATGGTTAACTATATTCAGGCACAGAGGTCTCTGAAACACGTTTTTAACAGGGGGCTCTCGAGGCCACAATGCCTGACCCCTGCTCACAGGGATTATTGAGCAGTAAATGGTTAACTACGTACAGCACATAGGTTTCTGAAACAGCGTTATAATTGGGGGCATCCGGAGCCACACTGCCTGCTCCCTGCTCCCAGGGATTATTGAGCAGTAAATGGTTAACTATATACAGCACAGTTTATCTGAAACACCTTTTTAACTGGGGGCTCCCGAGGCCACACTGCCTGTCCCCTGCTCCCAGGGATTATTGAGCAGTAAATGGTTAACTATATACAGGCCCAGTAGTCTCTGACACAGCATTTCAACCCCTGCTCCCAGGTATTATTGAGCAGTAAATGGTCAAGTATATACAGGGACAGAGGTCTCTGAACCAGCATTTTAATTGGGGCTCCCGGACCACACTGCCTGTCCCCTGCTCCCACTGATTATTGAGCAGTAAATGGTTAACTATAAACAGGCACAGAGGTCTCTGAAACAGCGGTTTAATTGGGGGCTCCCGAGGCCACACTGCCTGACCCCTGCTCCCAGGGATTATTGAGCAGTAAATTGTTAACTATATACAGCACAGAGATCACTGAAACAGCTTTTTAATTGGGGGCTCCCGAGGCCACACTGCCTGTCCCCTGCTCCCAGGGATTATTGAGCAGTAAATGGTTAACTATATACAGCACAGAGGTCACTGAAACAGCTTTTTAATTGGGGGCTCCCGAGGCCACACTGCCTGTCCCCTGCTCCCAGGGATTATTGAGCAGAAAATGGTTAATTATATACAGCACAGAGGCCTCTGAAACAGCTTTTTAATTGGGGGCTCCCAAGGCCACACTGCCTGTCTCCAGCTCCCAGGGTTTATTAAGACAAAGTAAATGGTTAAATATACACAGCACAGAGGTCACTGAAACAGCTTTTCAATTGGGGGCTCCCAGAGCCACACTGCCTGTCTCCTGCTCCCAGGGAATATTGAGAAGTAAATGGTTAACTATATTCAGGCACAGAGGTCTCTGAAACAGGTTTTTAACTGGGGGCTCCCGAGGCCACACTGCCTGTCCCCTTCTCCCAGGGACTATTGAGAAGTAAATGGATAATTATATACAGCACAGAGGCCTCTGAAACAGCTTTTTAATTGGGGGCTCCCAAGGCCACACTGCCTGTCCCCTGCTCACAGGGATTATTGAGCAGTAAATGGTTAACTCTATACAGCAGAGGTTACTGAAACAACTTTTTAACTGGGGGCTCCGGGAGCCAGACTGCCTGTTCCCTGCTCCCAGGGATTATTGAGCAGTAAATGGTTAACTATATACAGCACAGAGGTCTGTGAAACAGCTTTTTAATTGGGGGCTCCCGAGGCCACGCTGCCTGTCCCCTGCTCCCAGGGATTATTGAGCAGTAAATGGTTAACTATGTACTGCAAAGAGGTCACTGAAACGGCTTTTTAATTATGGGCTCCCGAGGTCACACTGCCTGTCCCCTGCTCCCAGGGATTATTAAGACAAAGTAAATGGTTAAATATACACAGCACAGAGTTCACTGGAACAGCTTTTTAATTGGGGGCTCCCGAGGCCATACTGCCTGTCCCCTGCTCCCAGGGACTATTGAGAAGTAAATGGTTAATTATATACAGAACAGGGGCCTCTGAAACAGCTTTTTAATTGGGGGCTCCCAAGGCCACACTGCCTGTTCCCTGCTCACAGGGATTATTGAGCAGTAAATGGTTAACTCTATACAGCACAGAGATCTGTGAAACATCTTTTTAATTGGGGGCTCCCGAGGCCACACTGCTGCCCCCTGCTCCCAGGGATTATTGAGAAGAAAATGGTTAAATATATCCAGCACAGAGGTCTCTGAATCAGCTTTTTAATTGGGGGCTCCCGGACCACACTGTCTGTCTCCAGCTCCCAGCGATTATGAAGACAAAGTAAATGTTTAAACATATACAGCACAGTTGTCTCTGAAATTGCTTTTTAATTGGGGGCTCCCGAGGCCACAACGCATCACCCAACCTCCCAGGGAATATTGAGCAGTAAATGGTTAACTATATACAGGCACAGAGGTCTCTGAAACAGCTTTTTAATTGGGGGCTCTCGGAGCCACACTGCCTGTCCCCTGCTCCCAGGGATTATTGAGAAGTAAATGGTTAACTATATTTAGGCAGAGGTCTCTGAAACAGCTTTTTAATTGGGGGCTCCCGGAGCCACACTGCCTGCTCCCTGCTCCCAGGGATTATTGAGCAGTAAATGGTTAACTACGTACAGCACAGAGGTCTTTGAGACAGCTTTTTCATTGGGTGCTGCGATGCCACACTGCCTGTCCCCTGCTCCCAGGGATTATTGAGCAGTAAATGGTTTACTATATACAGCACAGAGGTCACTGAAACAGCTTTTTAATTGGGAGCTCCCGGAGCCACACTGCCTGTCCCCTGCTCCCTGGGATTATTGAGCAGTAAATGGTTTACTATATACAGCACAGAGGTCACTGAAACAGCTTTTTAATTGGGAGCTCCCGAGGCCACACTGCCTGTCCCCTGCTCCCAGGGATTATTGACCAGTAAATGGTTAACTATACACAGCACAGAGGTCTCTGAAACAGCTTTTTAATTGGGAGTTCCCGAGGCCAAACTGCCTGTTTCCTGCTCCCAGGGATTATTGAGCAGTAAATGGTTAACTATATACAAGTACAGAGGTCTCTGACACAGCTTTTTAATTGGGGGCTCCAGAGGCCACACTGCCTGTCCCCTGCTCCCAGGGATTATTGACCAGTAAATGGTTAACTATACACAGCACCGAGGTCACTGAAACAGCTTTTGAATTGAGGTCTCCCGGACCACACTGCCTGTCCCCTGGTCCCAGAGTTTATTGAGCATTAAATGGTTAACTATATACAGGCACAGAGGTCTCTGAAACAGCTTTTTAATTGGGGCTCCCGAGGCCACACTGCTCCCAGGGATTATTGAGCAGTAAATGGTTTACTACATACAGCACAGATGTCTCTGACACAGCATTTTAATTGGGGGCTCCCGAGGCCACACTGCCTGTCCCCTGCTCCCAGGGATTATTGAGCAGTAAATGGTTAACTATATACAACACAGAGGTCTCTGAAACAGCTTTTTAATTGGGGGCTCCCGGAACCTCACTGCCTGTCCCCTGCTCCCTGGGATTATTGAGCAGTAAATGGTTAACTATATGCAGGCACAGAGGTCTCTGAAACAGCTTTTTAATTGGGGGCTCCTGGACCACACTGCCTGTCCCTTCTCCCAGGGATTATTGAGTAGTAAATGGTTAACTATATACAGCACAGAGGCCACTGAAACAGCTTTTTAATTGGGGGCTCCCGGAGCCACACCGCCTGGCCCCTGCTCCCAGGGATTATTGAGCAGTAAATGGTTAACTATATACAGCACAGAGGCCTCTGAAACAGCTTTTTAATTGGGGCTCCAGAGGCCACACTGCCTGTCCCCTGCTCCCAGGGATTATTGACCAGTAAATGGTTAACTATACACAGCACCGAGGTCACTGAAACAGCTTTTGAATTAGGGTCTCCCGGACCACACTGCCTGTCCCCTGGTCCCAGAGTTTATTGAGCATTAAATGGTTAACTATATACAGGCACAGAGGTCTCTGAAACAGCTGTTTAATTGGGGCTCCCGAGGCCACACTGCTCCCAGGGATTATTGAGCAGTAAATTGTTTCCTACATACAGCACAGATGTCTCTGACACAGCATTTTAATTGGGGGCTCCCGAGGCCACACTGCCTGTCCCCTGCTCCCAGGGATTATTGAGCAGTAAATGGTTAACTATATACAACACAGAGGTCTCTGAAACAGCTTTTTAATTGGGGGCTACCGGAGCCTCACTGCCTGTCCCCTGCTCCCTGGGATTATTGAGCAGTAAATGGTTAACTATATGCAGGCACAGAGGTCTCTGAAACAGCTTTTTAATTGGGGGCTCCCGGACCACACTGCCTGTCCCTTCTCCCAGGGATTATTGAATAGTAAATGGTTAACTATATAAAGGCACAGACGTCTCTGAAACAGCTTTTTAATTGTGGGCTCCCGGAGCCACACTGCCTTTCCCCTGCTCCCAGGGATTATTGAGCATTAATGGTTAACTATATACAGCACAGAGGTCACTGAAACATCTTTTTAATTGGGGGCGCCTGAGGCCACACTGCCTGTACCCTGCTCCCAGGGATTATTGAGCAGCAAATGGTTAACTATATACAGCACAGAGGTCTCTGAAACAGCTTTTTAATTGGGGGCTCCCAGACCACACTGCCTGTCCCTTCTCCCAGGGATTATTGAGTAGTAAATGGTTAACTATATAAAGGCACAGACGTCTCTGAAACAGCTTTTTAATTGTGGGCTCCCGGAGCCACACTGCCTTTCCCCTGCTCCCAGGGATTATTGAGCATTAATGGTTAACTATATAGTGCACAGAGGTCACTGAAACATCTTTTTAATTGGGGGCGCCTGAGGCCACACTGTCTGTACCCTGCTCCCAGGGATTATTGAGCAGTAAATGGTTAACTATATACAGCACAGAGGTCACTGAAACAGCTTTTTAATTGGGGGCTCCCGGACCATACTGCCTGTCCCCTGCTGCCATGGAATATTGAGCAGTAAATGGTTAACTATATACAGGCGCAGAGGTCTCTGAAACACATTTTTAATTGGGGGCTCACGAACCACACTGCCTGTCCCCTGCTCCCATGGATTATTGAGCAGTATATACAGGCAAGAGTTCTCTGAAACAGATTTTTAATTGGGGGCTCCCGGACCACACTGCCTGACCCCTGCTCCCAGGCATTATTGAGCAGTAAATGGTTAACTATATACAGCACAGAGTATCTGAAACACCTTTTTATCTGGGGGCTCCCGAGCCCACACTGCCTGTCCCCTGCTCCCAGGGATTATTGAGCAGTAAATGGTTAACTATATACTGCACAGAGGTCACTGAAACACCTTTTTAATTGGGGGCTCCCGGACCACACTGCCTGTCCCTGCTCCCAGGGATTATTGAGCAGTAAATAGTTTAACTGTATACAGCACAGAGGCCTCTGAAACAGCTTTTTAATTGGGGCTCCCGAGGCCACACTGCTCCCAGGGATTATTGAGCAGTAAATGGTTTACTACATACAGCACAGAGGTCTCTGACACAGCATTTTAATTGGGGGCTCCCGAGGCCACACTGCCTGTCCCCTGCTCCCAGGGATTATTGAGCAGTAAATGGTTAACTATATACAACACAGAGGTCTCTGAAACAGCTTTTTAATTGGGGGCTCCCGGAGCCTCACTGCCTGTCCCCTGCTGCCTGGGATTATTGAGCAGTAAATGGTTAACTATATGCAGGCACAGAGGTCTCTGAAACAGCTTTTTAATTGGGGGCTCCCGGACCACACTGCCTGTCCCTTCTCCCCGGGATTATTGAGCATTAATGGTTAACTATATACAGCACAGAGGTCACTGAAATATCTTTTTAATTGGGGGCGCCTGAGGCCACACTGCCTGTACCCTGCTCCCAGGGATTATTGAGCAGTAAATGGTTAACTATATACAGCACAGAGGTCTCTGAAACAGCTTTTTAATTGGGGGCTCCTGGAGCCACACTGCCTGTCCCCTGCTCCCAGGGATTATTGAGAAGTAAATGGTTAACTATATACAGGAACAGAGGTATCTGAAAAGCTTTTTAATTGGCGGCTCCCGGACCACACTGCCTGTCCCTGCTCCCAGGGATTATTGAGCAGTAAATGGTTAACGATATACTGCACAGAGGTCACTGAAACAGCTTTTTAATTGGGGGCTCCCGGAGCCACACCGCCTGACCCCTGCTCCCAGTGATTATTGAGCAGTAAATGGTTAACTATTTACAGCACAGAGGCCTCTGAAACAGCTTTTTAATTGGGTCTCCTGAGGCCACACTGCCTGTCCCCTGCTCCCAGGGATTACAGAGCAGTAAATGGTTAGCTATATACAGCACAGAGGCCTCTGAAACAGCTTTTTAATTGGGGCTCCTGAGGCCACACTGCCTGTCCCCAGCTCCCAGCGATTATTGAGCAGTAAATGGTTAACTATATACAGCACAGAGGTCTCTGAAACAGCTTTTTAATTGGGGGCTCCCGGAGCCTCACTGCCTGTCCCCTGCTCCCAGGGATTATTGAGCAGTAAATGGTTAACTATATACAGCACAGAGGTCACTGAAACAGCTTTTTAATTGGGGGCTCCCGGACCACACTGCCTGTCCCCTGCTCCCAGGGATTATTGAGCAGTAAATGGTTAACTATATACAGGCACAGAGGTCTCTGAAACTGCTTTTTAATTGGGGGCTCCCGGACCACACTGCCTGTCCCTGCTCCCAGGGATTATTGAGCAGTAAATGGTTTACGATATACTGCACAGAGGTCACTGAAACAGCTTTTTAATTGGGGGCTCCCGAGGCCACACTGCCTGTCCCCTGCTCCCAGGGATTATTGAGCAGTAAATGGTTAACTATATACAGCACAGTGTATCTGAAACAGCTTTTTAATTGGGGGCTCCCGGAGCCACACTGCCTCTCCCCTGCTCCCAAGGATTATTGAGCAGTAAATGGTTAACTATATACAGCACAGAGGTCACTGAAACAGCGTTTTAATTGGGGGCTTCCGAGGCCACACTGCCTGTCCCCTGCTCCCAGGGATTATTGAGCAGTAAATGGTTAACTATATACAGCACAGAGGCCTCTGAAACAGCTTTTTAATTGGGGGCTCCCTGACCACACTGCCTGTCCCCTGCTCCCAGGGATTATTGAGAATTAAATGGTTAACTATATACAGCACAGAGGTCACTGAAACTGCTTTTTAATTGGGGGCGCCTGAGGCCACGCTGCCTGTCCCCTGCTACCAGGGATTTAAAAAAAATATATATATCTTATTCAAATTTTCCGGCCAAAAACAGTACAAAGGTTTTTCCCTTTTTACAGCAACAAAACAACATAAATAACAGCGACCGTTTTTTGACAAATCAGTAGATATGATATATACTAAATGGCAACTGCCATAATAAAAATAATAACTCTTCCAAATAATAAAATCAAACAATCCAATATACATAACCAAGTACAAATATCTATACATAAACACCCCTGAGGACCCGCTCGAGCATTCCCACCCCCCCCCTCCCCCCATGGGTTTCTGCTTCTACCTTCCCATTTCCATTATCGTTCTGCGAGGTAGTCAATGAACGGTTGCCACCGCCTGGTGAACCCTTGAGCCGAACCCCTTAGTGCGAACTTTATCCGTTCTAGTTTTATAAACCCTGCCATGCCATTTATCCAGGTCTCCACCCCCGGGGGCTTGGCTTCCTTCCACATTAACAATATCCTGCGCCGGGCTACTAGGGACGCAAAGGCCAAGACATCAGCCTCTCTCGCCTCCTGCACTCCCGGCTCTTCTGCAACCCCAAATATAGCCAACCCCCAGCTTGGCTCGACCCGGACCCCCACCACCTTTGAAAGCACATTCGCCACACCCACCCAGAACCCCTGCAGTGCCGGACAGAACCAGAACATGTGGGTGTGGTTCGCTGCGCTTCTCGAGCATCTCCCACACCTATCCTCTACCCCTAAAAATTTACTGAGCCTTGCTCCGGGCATATGCGCCCTGTGTAGAACCTTGAATTGTATCAGGCTTAGCCTGGCGCACGAGGACGATGAGTTTACCCTACGTAGGGCATCTGCCCACAGCCCCTCTTCAATCTCTTCCCCCAGCTCTTCTTCCCATTTCCCCTTCAGCTCATCCACCATTATCTCCCCCTCGTCTCTCATTTCCCTGTATATATCTGACACCCTACCATCCCCCACCCATGTCTCTGAGATCACTCTATCCTGAATCTCCTGCGTCGGGAGCTGCAGAAATTCCCTCACCTGTTGCCTCGCAAAAGCCCTCAGTTGCATGTATCGAAATTCATTCCTTTGGGGAAACCCATATTTTTCCGTCAGTGCTTCCAGACTCGCAAACGTCCCGTCCAAGAACAGATCCATCAGTTGTACAATCCCAACTCTCTGCCATGCTCCAAATTCCCCGTCTATTCTCCCCGGGACAAACCTATGATTATTTCTTATCGGGGACCGCACCGAGGCTCCCGTCCTTCCCCTATGTCGTCTCCACTGCCCCCAAATTTTCAGTGTTGCCACCACCACTGGACTTGTGGTGTATTTCTTCGGGGAGAACGGCAACGGCGCCGTCGCCAGTGCTTGTAGGCTGGTTCCTTTGCAGGACACCATCTCCAATCTCTTCCACGCCGCTCCCTCCCCTTCTCCCATCCACTTACACACCATTGAGATATTGGCGGCCCAGTAGTATTCACTTAGGCTCGGTAGTGCCAGTCCCCCCCTATCCCTGCTACGCTCAAAAAAAACCCTCCTCACTCTCAGGGTCTTCCCAGCCCACACAAAACTCATGACACTTTTCTCGATTTTCTTGAAAAAAGCCTTCGTGACCATCACCGGAAGACACTGAAACACAAAGAGAAATCTCGGGAGGACTACCATTTTAACCGCCTGCACCCTACCCACCAGTGACGGGCACCATGTCCCATCACTTAAAATCCTCCTCCACCTGTTCCACCAATCGTGTTAAATTAAACCTATGTAAGGTTCCCCAACTCCTGGCTATCTGAATCCCTAAGTACCGGAAATCTCTTGTTACCTTACTCAGCGGTAAATCATCGATTCCCCTGCTCTGCTCCCCCGGATGCACCACAAACAACTCACTCTTCCCCGTATTCAATTTGTACCCTGAGAATTCCCCAAACTCCCTGAGTGCCCGCATTATCTCAAGCATCCCCTCCACTGGGTCCGCAACATACAGCAATAAATCACCTGCATACAAGGATACCCGGTGTTCTTCTCCTCCCCTGAGCACTCCCCTCCACTTCCTGGAGCCCCTCAGTGCTATGGCCAGGGGCTCAATTGCCAAGGCAAACAGTAACGGAGACAGGGGACACCCCTGCCTCGTCCCTCTATAAAGACGGAAGTAGTCAGATCTCTGCATGTTCGTGACCAAACTTGCCACCGGGGCCCTAGAGAGCAGCTGTACCCATCCAATAAACCCTTCTCCAAAGCCAAATCTCCTCAACACTTCCCACAGACAGTCGCACTTCACTCTGTCAAATGCTTTCTCGGCGTCCATCGCCACCACTATCTCCGCCTCCCCCTCTGGTGGGGGCATCATCATCACCCCTAGCAGCCTCCGTATGTTCGTGTTCAGCTGTCTCCCCTTAATGAACCCAGTTTGATCCTCGTGGACCACCCCCGGGACACAATCCTCTATCCTCGTCGCCATCACCTTGGCCAGGAGCTTAGCATCTACGTTCAAAAGGGAAATGGGCCTGTAGGACCCACACTGCAGCGGGTCTTTTTCCTTCTTCAAAAGGAGCGATATTGGCGCCTCCGACATAGTCGGGGGCAACTTCCCCCTTTCCCTGGCCTCATTAAAGATTCTCGTCAAAAGCGGGGCCAGTAGGTCCATATATTTCCTATAAAATTCCACCGGGAACACAGCCGGTCCCGGGGCCTTCCCCGCCTGCATGCTCCCAATCCCCTTTACCACCTCCTCCATCTCAATCTGTGCTCCCAGTCCCGCCCTCTCCTGCTCCTCCACCTTCGGGAATTCCAGCTGATCCAGGAAACACATCATTCCCTCCTTCCCTTCCGGGGGCTGAGCCTTATATAACCTCTCATAGAATGCCTTGAACACCCCGTTCACTCTCTCCGCTCCCCGTTCCATCTCTCCCTCCTCATCTCTCACCCCACCTATCTCTCTCACCGCTCCCCTCTTCCTCAATTGGTGGGCCAGTAGCCGACTCGCCTTCTCTCCATACTCATACTGTACACCCTGTGCCCTCCTCAACTGTGCCTCTGCCTTACCCATGGTCAGCAGGTCAAATTCCACATGTAACCTTTGTCTTTCCCTGTACAGTCCCTCCTCCGGTGCCTCTGCATATTGCCTGTCCACCCTCAGAAGTTCTCTCAACAATCGCTCCCTTTCTTTACCCTCTTGCTTCCCTTTATGTGCCCTTATGGATATCAGTTCCCCTCTGACCACCACCTTCAACGCCTCCCAGACCACTCCCACCTGAACCTCTCCGTTATTATTAAGCTCCAAGTACCTTTCGATGCACCCCCTCACCCTTAGACATACCCCCTCATCCGCCAATAAGCCCATATCCATTCTCCAGAGTGGGTGCTGATCTTTTTCCTCTCCTACCTCCAGATCTACCCAATGTGGAGCGTGGTCCGAAATGGCTATGGCCGTATACTCCATCCCTATCACCTTCGGAATCAGTGCCCTTCCCAAGACAAAAAAGTTTATCCGTGAATATACCTTGTGAACATGGGAGAAAAATGAGAACTCCTTACTCCTAGGTCTAAAAATCTCCAGGGGTCTACTCCTCCCATCTGCTCCATGAAGTCCTTGAGCACCCTGGCCGCTGCCGGCCTCCTCCCGGTCCTGGACCTCGATCGGTCCAGCCCTGGATCAAGCACCGTATTGAAATCTCCCCCATTACCAACTTTCCCACCTCCAGGTCCGGGATACGTCCCAACATATGCCTCATAAAGTTTGCATCATCCCAGTTCGGGGCGTACACGTTCACCAGAACCACCGCCTCCCCTTGCAATCTGCCACTCACCATCACGTATCTACCCCCACTATCCGCCACTCTGGTCTTTGCCTCAAACAGTACCCGTTTCCCCACTAAGATAGCCACCCCCCTGTTCTTCGCATCTAAACCCGAATGAAACACCTGTCCCACCCATCCTTTACGTAGTCTGACCTGGTCTATCAGTTTCAGATGCGTCTCCTGCAACATAACCACATCTGCCTTTAATTTCTTTAGGTGTGCGAGTACCCGTGCCCTTTTAATCGGCCCGTTCAGCCCTCTCACGTTCCACGTGATCAGCCGGGTTGGGGGGCTCTTTACCCCCCCCCCCCTTGTCGACTAGCCATCCCCTTTTTTAACCCAGCTCCCCACCCGGTTCCCACGTACCCGTATATCCCCCCGACGGTGCCCCCCCACCTCGACCACCCCGTCCCATAACAGCTCCCCCTTCTCCTTAGCAGCAGTAACCCAGTTGACCCCCCCCCTCCGCTAGATCCCCCTCTAGCGTAGTTGCACCCCCCATGTTGCTCCCAGAAGTCAGTGAACTCTGGCTGACCTCGGCTTCCCCCCTTGTCCTCGGCCCCTCACTGTGCGAGGCCCCCTCCTTCCTGCGTCCCCGTTCCCGCCACAATTACCATAGCGCGGGAACAAAGCCCGCGTTTCCCACTCGGCCCCGCCCCTAGTGGCGCATTTCCCTTCTCCTTCCCCTTTCCTTCCCATGGCGCCCACAGTTCCTCATACTCCACCCCCTCCCCCCACCCCCAACGAGGGGAAGAGAGAAAAGTTACAGGGTCGAAGAATTAACAAATTGAAAAATCATTCTCCCCCTTCCCCCTCCTCGTCCCACATAGTCACCCCACCACTTTATCCCAGAAGCTCTTTCTCTCGCCAGACTATTCCAGCTTCTCGTCCACTATGAATGTCCACGCCTCTTCTACCGTCTCAAAGTAGTGGTGCTTCCCGTGGTATGTGACCCACAGTCTCGCCGGTTGCAGCATTCCAAATTGAACCTTTTTGTGAAGCACCGCCTTAGCCCGATTGAAACTTGCCCTCCTTCTCGCCACCTCCGAACTCCAATCCTGGTATACGCGGATCACCGCATTCTCCCACCTACAGCTCCGAGTTTTCTTGGCCCATCTTAGGACCGTCTCTCTGTCGTTGTAGCGGTGAAACCTCACCACTATAGCTCGAGGTATTTCTCCAGCCTTTGGTCTTCGCGCCAGAACTCGATAAGCTCCCTCCACCTCCAAGGGGCCCGTCGGGGCCTCCGATCCCATTAGCGAGGGAAGCATCGTGCTTACATATGCCCCGACGTCCGCCCCCTCTGCGCCTTCGGGAAGACCCAGGACTCTTACATTCTTCCTCCTCGAATTATTCTCCAGTGCTTCCAACCTCTCCACACACCTTTTGTGCTGTGCCTCGTGCGTCTCTGTCTTCACCACCAGGCCCTGTATTTCATCTTCGTTTTCAGCAGTCTTTGCCTTCACGACCCGAAGCTCCAGCTCCTGGGTCCTCTGCTCCTCCTTTAGCCCTTCAATCACCTGTAATATCGGGGCCAACAGCTCCTTCTTCAGCTCCTTCTTCAGCTCTTCCACACAGCGCCGTAGGAACTCTTGTTGCTCCGGGCCCCATAACAAGCGGCCACCTTCCGACGCCATCTTGCTTCGAGCTTCCCTTCCTTGCCGCTGCTCCAGAGGATCTTCTGCAATCCGGCCGCTCCTCCCAGGGATTATTGAGAAGTAAATGGTTAATTATATACAGCACAGAGGCCTCTGAAACAGTTTTTTAATTGGGGGCTCCCAAGGCCACACTGCCTGTCCCCTGCTCCCAGGGATTATTGAGCAGTAAATGGTTAACTATATACAGCACAGAGGTCTCTGAAACAGCTTTTTAATTGGGAGCTCCCGAGGCCAAACTGCCTGTCCCCTGCTCCCAGGGATTATTGAGCAGTAAATGGTTAACTATATACAGCACAGAGGTCTCTGAAACAGCTTTTTAATTGGGGGCTCCCGAGGCCACACTGCCTGTCCCCTGCTCCCAGGGATTATTGAGCAGTAAATGGTTAACTATATACAGCACAGAGGTCTCTGAAACAGCTTTTTAATTGGGAGCTCCCGAGGCCACACTGCCTGTCCCCTGCTCCCAGGGATTATTGAGAAGTAAATGGTTAACTATATACAGGCACAGAGGTCTCTGAAACAGCTTTTTAATTGGGGGCTCCGGAGGCCACACTGCCTGACCCCTGCTCCCTGGGATTATTGAGCAGTGAATGGTTAATTTTATACAGCACAGAAGTCTCTGAAACAGCTTTTTAATTGGGGGCTCCCGAGGCCACACTGCCTGTCCCCTGCTCCGAGGGATTATTGAGCAGGAAATGGTTAACTATATACAGGCACAGAGGTCTCTGAAACAGCTTTTTAATTGGGGTCTCCCGAGGTCACACTGCCTGACCCCTGCTCCAGGGATTATTGAGCAGTAAATGGTTAACTATATACAGGCTCAGAGGTCTCTGAAACAGCTTTTTAATTGGGGGCTCCCGAGGCCACACTGCCTGTCCCCTGCTCCCAGGGATTATTGAGCAGTAAATGGTTAGCTATATGCAGGCGCAGAGGTCTCTGAAACAGCTTTTTAATTGGGGCTCCCGAGACCACACTGCCTGTCCCCTGCTCCCAAAGATTATTGACAAGTAACTGGTTAACTACATACAGCACAGAGGTCTCTGAAACAGCTTTTTAATTGGAGGCCACACTACCTGTCCCCTGCTCCCAGGGATTATTGAGCAGTAAATGGTTAACTATATACAGCACAGAGCTCTCTGAAACAGCTTTTTAATTGGGGCTCCCGAGGCCACACTGTCTGTCCCCTGCTCCCAGGGATTATTGAGGTGTGGTCGTGTGTATTAGGGGTCATGTGGGACTGTGAAGCCGTGATGCTGTTGGCTGACAGATCCCGGGTCCTGGTTGGCTGTTGACCCCTAGCTCCGCCCTGAAGGCGGAGTATAAGAACCCAAGCTTCTCTCCGCCGCTTCATTATGTTGCTGAACTGCTGGGGACAAGTCTCGCTTAATAAAGCCTGAATCGACTTCATCACTACTCGTCTCTCTCGTAAGTCATTGTGCGCTACAATTTATTAAGCGAGCTTAAAGGACTATGGATCTCCGGATCGTCCCGGAATGCCTGCGGATCAGCCCCCACGCAGCGAACTCGGCAGCAGTATTTAAACACTGGCAGACTTGTTTCGAAGCATACCTCCGAACGGCTGCCGGCCGGATCACAGAAGACCAGAAACTGCAGGTCCTGCACTCGAGGGTAAGCACGGAGATTTACCCTCTCATAGAAGACGCAGAGGATTTCCAGACGGCGCTCGCAGCACTGAAGAGCATCTACGTTCGCCCCGTGAACCAGGTCTACGCGAGCTACCAACTCGCAACGAGACGGCAAAGTCCCGGAGAATTGTTAGAGGAATTCTACGCCGCACTGCTAATTCTGGGATGGGGCTGCAGCTGCCCGCTGGTGAACGCGATCGAACACTAGGACATGTTAATTTGCGATGCGTTTGTGGCAGGTATGAACCCTCCCCAAATCCGACAAAGACTTTTAGAAAGAGAGTCGCTAGGACTCTCAGAGGCACGGGCCCTTGCAGCTTCCCTAGATGTGGCCTCACAAAACGCCCGCGCCTACGGCCCCGACCGCGCGGCATCCCCTTGGGCTCCGTGGACCCCCGTCGCAACAAACCACCCCCCTCCCTCACAGGCTTGCGCGGTTAAAGCACCAGATCATCCCGGGGGGCCCGCTGCTATTTCTGCGGGCAAGCGAAACACCCCTGGCAGCGCTGCCCGGCCCGTGCAGCTATTTGCAAAAGCTGCGGCAAGAAGGGCCATTACGCGGCTGTGTGCCGGTCCCGGGGGGTCGCCGCAATCCCCGGATAAGAACAAGCCCAGCGCATCCCAAACGCTCCCCAACCCCCCCCCCCTGCCAGCACCCCATGTGCGACCCGCGGGCGCCGCCATTTTGGGTCCCGGGCACCACGAGGGGAGGATGGGCGCTGCCATCTTGTGACTCCCCAGCCACGTGCGATTCATGGGGGCGGCCATTTTGTCCACCCCTGACCACGTGCGATCCATGGGGGCGGCCATTTTGTCCACCCCCGGCCACATGCGATTCATGGACGCCGCCATCTTGGATGACAACAAAGGACCCCAGCATCGACGGCTCCACGGGGTCCGAAGAAGACGCTGAGACACTTCAACCACGACTGGCTTCGGTGACACTGGATCAATCACGGCCCCGGACGCTCCAGACGACGACAACAACGGTGCTGATCAACGGACAAGAGACATCATGCCTGATCGACTCCACGAGCACCGAAAGTTTCATTCACCCCGACACGGTAAGACGCTGTTTTCTGACCATCCATCCAAGTACGCAAAAGATTTCCCTAGTTGCAGGATCCCACTCCGTAGAGATCAAAGGGTTCTGCATCGCGAACCTCACGGTGCAAGGGAGGGAGTTTAAAAACTACAGGCTCTCCGTCCTTCCCCAACTCTGCGCGCCCACATTACTGGGATTAGATTTCCAGTGGAACCAGCAGAGCCTAACGTTCCAATTCGGCGGCCCAATACCCCCACTCACTATCTGCGGCCTCGCAACTATCAAGGTTGAACCGCCGTCCTTGTTTGCAAACCTCAACCCGGATTGCAAACCCGTCACCACTAGGAGCAGACGGTACAGCGCCCAGGACCGGATATTTATTCGGTCTGAAGTCCAGCGGTTGCTGAAGGAAGGCATAATCCAGGCCAGCAATAGTCCCTGGAGAGCCCAGGTGGTAGTCGTAAAGACCGGGGAAAAGCAAAGGATGGTCATAGACTATAGCCAGACCATCAACAGGTACACACAGCGAGATGCGTACCCTCTCCCCCGCATATCCGACATGGTAAATCGGATTGCCCAGTATAAGGTTTTCTCCACCGTGGACCTCAAGTCCGCCTACCACCAGCTCCCCATCCGCCCAGGTGACCGCAAGTACACAGCCTTCGAGGCAGACGGGCGTCTATACCACTTCCTAAGGGTCCCATTTAGTGTCACGAACGGGGTCTCGGTCTTCCAACGGGAGATGGACCGAATGGTTGATCAACACGGGTTGCAGGCCACGTTCCCGTATCTCAACAACGTAACCATCTGCGGCCACGATCAGCAGGACCACGACGCCAACCTCCAAAATTCCTCCAGACCGCTAAAGCCTTGAACCTCACATACAACGAGGAAAAGTACGTTTTTAGCACAAACCGGCTAGCCATCCTGGGATACGTAGTGCGCAATGGGATAATAGGCCCCGACCCCATGCGCCCCCTCATGGAATTTCCCCTTCCCCACTGCTCCAAAGCCCTGAAACGTTGCCTGGGGTTCTTTTCATATTACGCCCAGTGGGTCCCCCAGTATGCAGACAAGGCCCGCCCCCTAATACAGGCCACTACCTTCCCTCTGTAGACAGAGGCTCGCCAGGCCTTCAGCCGCATCAAAGCGGATATCGCAAAGGCCACGATGCACGCCATCGACGAGTCCCTCCCCTTCCAGGTCGAGAGCGACGCCTCCGACGTAGCTCTGGCGGCCACCCTTAACCAAGCGGGCAGACCCGTGGCCTTTTTCTCCCGAACCCTCCACGCCTCAGAAATCCGCCACTCCTCAGTGGAAAAGGAGGCCCAGGCCACAGTGGAAGCTGTGCGACATTGGAGGCATTACCTGGCCGGCAGGAGATTCACTCTCCTCACTGACCAACGGTCGGTAGCTTTCATGTTCGATAGTGCACAGCGGGGCAAAATTAAAAATGACAAGATCTTAAGGTGGAGGATCGAGCTCTCCACCTTCAACTACGAGATCTTGTACCGTCCCGGAAAGCTGAACGAGCCGTCCGACGCCCTATCCCGCGGCACATGTGCCAACGCACAAATAGACCGTCTCCAAGCCCTCCATGAGGACCACTGCCACCCGGGGGTCACTCGGTTCTACCATTTCATCAAGTCCCGCAACCTCCCCTACTCTGTGGAGGAGGTCCGTACAGTCACCAGGAACTGCCACATCTGCGCAGAGTGCAAACCGCACTTTTTCAGGCCGGATAGAGCGCACCTGATCAAGGCTTCCCGTCCCTTTGAACGCCTCAGTCTGGATTTCAAAGGGCCCCTCCCCTCCACCGACCGCAACGCATACTTCCTGAACGTGGTGGACGAGTACTCCCGTTTCCCCTTCGCCATCCCCTGCCCCGACATGACAGCGGCCACAGTCATTAAAGCCCTTGGCACCATATTCACACTGTTCGGTTGCCCCGCATATATCCATAGCGACAGGGGGTCCTCCTTCATGAGTGACGAGCTGCGCCAGTTCCTGCTCAGCAAGGGCATAGCCTCGAGCAGGACGACCAGCTACAACTCCCGGGGGAACGGGCAAGTAGAGAGGGAGAACGGCACGGTCTGGAAGACCGTCCTACTGGCCCTACGGTCCAAGGATCTCCCCGTTTCCCGGTGGCAGGAGGTCCTCCCGGACGCTCTCCACTCCATCCGGTCGCTGCTGTGTACCACCACTAACCAAACGCCCCATGAGCGCCTCCTTGTCTTCCCTAGGAGGTCCTCCTCTGGAACGTCGCTGCCGACCTGGCTGGCGGCCCCAGGACCCATCTTGCTCCGGAAACATGTGCGGGCGCACAAGTCGGACCCGTTGGTCGAGAGGGTTCACCTCCTCCACGCGAAACCGCAGTACGCCGACGTGGAGTACCCCGACGGCCGACAGGACACGGTCTCCCTGCGAGACCTGGTGCCCGCCGGCAACACACACACCCCCCCGACACCGATCACCCCCTCCCTGCCACCGGCGCACCCCGCAACCGCCCCCTTCCCGGGAGGATCGGTCCTCCTCCCATGTCCGACCAGGAGTGAAGCAGAAGCAGACACCGAAAAGCTCCCGGAGACGACAACGCTGGAACAAGCACCTGCACCACCACCGGGGCTGAGGCGATCGACAAGGAAGACCAGACCGCCCGCTCGACTTGTGGCATGGGCGTGACACCAAGAACGTTGTTGGACTGTAACAAAAACATTTTCAATTACTAATATTGGAAATAGTTTCACAAACCTTGTACATAGCCCAGTGTAGGGCTAAAACTGTAATGACATGCCCAAAATTTTCCTCCCAGGACCAGCCTTGTAAACCCCTACCACCATGCGAACCACCACCCCGCCGGGTTCATTTTTAACAAGGGGTGAATGTGGTAGTATGTATTAGGGGTCATGTGGGACGGTGAAGCCGTGATGCTATTGGCTGACAGATCCCGGGTCCTGGTTGGCTGTTGACTCCTGGCTCCGCCCTGAAGGGGGAGTATAAGGACACGAGCTTCTCCCCGCCGCTCCATTAGTTGCTGAACTGCTGGGGACAAGTCTCGCTTAATAAAGCCTCATCGACTTCATCTCTACTCGTCTCTCTCGTAAGTCATTGTGCGCTACAAGAAGTAAATGGTTAATTACATACAGCACAGAGGTTTCTGAAACAGCTTTTTAATTGGGGGCTCCCGAGGCCACATTGCCTGTCCCCTGCGCCCAGGGATAATTGAGCAGTAAATGGTTAATTATATACAGCACAGAGCTCTCTGAAACAGCTTTTTAATTGGGGGCTCCCGAGGCCACACTGCCTGTCCCCTGCTCCCAGGGATTATTGAGCAGTAAATGGTTCACTATATACAGCACAGAGGTCTCTGAAACAGCTTTTTAATTGGGGGCTCCCGGAGCCACACTGCCTGTCCCCTTCTCCCAGGGATTATTGAGCAGTAAATGGTTAACTATATACAGGCACAGAGGTCTCTGAAACAGCATTTTAATTGGGGGCTCCCGGAGCCACACTGCCTGTCCCCTGCTCCCAGGGATTATTGAGAAGTAAATGATTAATTATATACAGCACAGAGGTCTCTGAAACAGCTTTTTAATTGGGGGCTCCCGAGGCCACACTGCCTGTCCCCTGCTCCTAGGGATTATTGAGCAGTAAATGGTTAACTATATTCAGGCACAGAAGTCTCTGAAACAGCTTTTTAATTGGGGCTCCCGAGGCCACACTGCCTGTCCCCTGCTCCCATCGATTATTGAGCAGTAGATGGTTAACTATATACAGCACAGAGTATCTGAAACACCTTTTTAACTGGGGGCTCCCGAGGCCACACTGCCTGTCCCCTGCTCCCAGGGATTATTGGGAAGTAATTGGTTAACTACGTACAGCATAGAGGTCTCTGAAACAGCTTTTTAATTGGGGGCACCCGAGGCCAAACTACCTGTCTCCTGCTCCCAGGGATTATTGGGAAGTACACGGTTAACTATATAGAGCATAGAGGTCTCTGAAACAGCTATTTACTTGGGGGCTCCCGAGGCCAAACTGCCTTCCCCCTGCTTCCAGGGATTATTGAGCAGTAATTGGTTAACTATATACAGCACAAAGGTCTCTGAAACAGCATTTTAATTGGGGACTCCCAAGGCCAAACAGCCTACCCCTGCTCCCAGGGATTATTGAGCAGTAATTGGTTAACTACATACAGCACAGAGGTCTCTGAAACAGCTTTTTAATTGGGGACTCCCGAAGCCACACTGTCTGTCCACTGCTCCCAGGGATTATTGAGCAGTAAATGGTTAACTATATACAGCACAGAGGTCTCTGAAACACTTTTTAATTGGGGGCTCCCGAGGCCACACTATCTGCTCCCTGCTCCCAGGGATTATTGAGAAGTAAATGATTAATTATATACTGCACAGAGGACTCTGAAGCAGCTTTTTAATTGTGGGTTCCCGGACCACACTGCCTGTCCCCTGCTCCCAGGGTTTATTGAGCAGTAAATGGTTAACTTTATACAGGCACAGAGGTCTCTGAAACAGCTTTTTAATTGGGGGCTCCCGAGTCCACACTGCCTGTCCCCTATCCCCAGGTATTATTGAGCAGTAAATGGTTAACTATACAGCACAGAGTATCTGAAACACCATTTTAACTGGGAGCTCCCGAGGCCTCATTGCCTGACCCCTGCTCCCAGGGATTATTGAGCAGTAAATGGTTAAATACGTACAGCACAGAGGTCTCTGAAACAGCCATTTAATTGCGGGCTCTTGAAGCCACACTGCCTTTCCCCTGCTGCCAGGGATTATTGGGAAGTAAATGGTTAACTGTATACAGCACAGAGGTCTCCCAAACAGCTTTTTCATTGGGTGCTGCGAGGCCACACTGCCTGTCCCCTGCTCCCAGGGATTATTGAGCAGTAAATGGTTAACTATATACAGCACAGACGTCTCTGAAACAGCTTTTTAATTGGGGGCTCCCGGACCACACTGCCTGTCCCCTGCTCCCAGGAATTATTGAGCAGTAAATGGTTAACTATATACAGCACAGAGTATCTGAAACAGCTTTTTAATTGGGGGCTCCCGAGGCCACACTGCCTGTCCCCTGCTCCCAGGGATTATTGAGCAGTAAATGGTTAACTACATACAGCACAGAGGTCTCTGAAACATCTTTTTAATTGATGACTCCCAAGGCCAAACTGCCTGTCCCCTGCTCCCAGGGATTATTGAGCAGTAAATGCTTAACTATATACAGCACAGAGGTCTCTGAAACAGCTTTTTAATTGGGGTCTCCCAGACCACACTGCCTGTCCCCTGCTCCCAGGGATTATTGAGAAGTAAATGGTTAATTATGTACAGCACAGAGGTCTCTGAAACATCTTTTTAATTGGGGGCTCACGAGGACACACTGCCTGTCCCCTGCTCCTCGGGATTATTGAGCAGTAAATCGTTAACTATATTCAGGCACAGAAGTCTCTGAAACAGCTTTTTAATTGGGGGCTCCCGAGGCCACACTGCCTGTCCCCTGCTCCCATCGATTATTGAGCAGTAAATGGTTAGCTATATACAGCACAGAGTATCTGAAACACCTTTTTAACTGGGGGCTCCCGAGGCCACACTGCCTGTCCCCTGCTCCCAGGGATTATTGGGATGTAAATGGTTAACTACGTACAGCACAGAGGTCTCTGAAACAACTTTTTTACATGGGCTCCCGAGGCCACACTGCCTGACCCCTGCTCCCAGGGATTATTGAGCAGTAAATGGTTAACTATATACAGCACAGAGGCCTCTGAAACAGCTTTTTAATTGGGGGCTCCCGAGGCCACACTGCCTATCCCCTGCTCCCAGGGATTATTGAGCAGTAAATGGTTAACTATATACAGCACATAGGTCTCTAAAAGAGCTTTTTAATTGGGGGCTCTCGAGACCACACTGCCTGACCCCTGCTCCCACGGATTATTGAGCAGTAAATGGGTAACTATGTACAGCACAGAGGACTCTGAAACAGCTTTTTAATTGGGGGCTCCCAAGGCCACACTGCCTGTCCCCTGCTCCCAGGGATTATTGAGCAGTAAATGGTTAACTGTATACAGCACAGAGATCTCGGAAACAGCTTTTTAATTGAGGTCTCCCGAGGCCAACCTGCCTGTCCCCTTCTCCCAGGGATTATTGAGAAGTAAATGGATAACTCTGTACAGCACAGATGTCTCTGAAACAGCTTTTTAATTGGGGTCTCCCAGACCACACTGCCTGTCCCCTGCTCCCAGGGATTATTGAGCAGTGAATGGCTAACAATATACAGCACAGAGGTCTCTGAAACAGCTTTTTAATTGGGGGCTCCCAAGACCAAACTGCCTGTCCCCTGCTCCGAGGGATTATTGAGCAGTAAATGGTTAACTATATACAGGAACAGAGGTCTCTGAAACAGCTTTTTAATTGGGGGCTCCCGAGGCCACACTGCCTGTCCCCTGCTCCCAGGGATTATTGGGAAGTAAATGGTTAACTACGTACAGCACAGAGGTCTCTCAAACAACTTTTTAACTGGGGGCTCCCGAGGCCACACTGCCTGACCCCTGCTCCCAGGGATTATTGAGCAGTAAATGGTTAACTATATACAGCACAGAGGTCTCTGAAACAGCTTTTTAATTGGGGGCTCCCAAGGCCAAACTGCCTGTCCCCTGCTCCCAGGGATTATTGAGCAGTAAATGCTTAACTATATACAGCACAGAGGTCTCTGAAACATCTTTTTAATTGGGGTCTCCCAGACCACACTGCCTGTCCCCTGCTCCGAGGGATTATTGAGCAGTAAATGGTTAACTATATACAGCACAGAGGTTTCTGAAACAGCTTTTTAATTGGGGTCTCCCAGACCACACTGCCTGTCCCCTGCTCCGAGGGATTATTGAGAAGTAAATGTTTAATTATATACAGCACAGAGGTCTCTGAAACAGCTTCTTAATTGGGAGCTTTCGAGGCCACACTGCCTGTACCCTGCTCCCAGGGATTATTCAGCAGTAAATAGTTAATTATATACAGCACAGAGGTCTCTGAAACAGCTTTTTAATTGGGGGTTCCTGAGGCCACACTGCCTGACCCCTGCTCCCAGGGATTATTGAGCAGTAAATGGTTAACTATATACAGCACAGAGGTCTCTGAAACTGCTTTTTAATTGGGGGCTCCCGGAGCCACACTGCCTGTCCCCTGCTCCCAGGGATTATTGAGCAGTAAATGGTTAACTATATACAGCACAGAGGACTCTGAAACAGCTTTTTAATTGGGGGCTCCCGAGGCCACACTGCCTGTCCCCTGCTCCCAGGGATTATTGAGCAGTAAATGGTTAACTATATACAGCACAGAGGTATCTGAAACACCTTTTTAACTGGGGGCTACCGAGGCCACACTGCCTATCCACTGCTCCCAGGGATTATTGAGCAGTAAATGGTTAACTATATACAGCACATAGGTCTCAAAAAGAGCTTTTTAATTGGGGGCTCTCGAGACCACACTGCCTGACCCCTGCTCCCACGGATTATTGAGCAGTAAATGGGTAACAATATACAGCACAGAGGTCTCTGAAACAGCTTTTTAATTGGGGGCTCCCAAGGCCAAACTGCCTGTCCCCTGCTCCGAGGGATTATTGAGCAGTAACTGGTTAACTATATACAGGAACAGAGGTCTCTGAAACAGCTTTTTAATTGGGGGCTCCCGATGCCACACTGCCTGTACCCTGCTCCCAGGGATTATTGAGAAGTAAATGGTTAATTATATACAGCACAGAGGTCTCTGAAACAGCTTTTTAATTGGGGGCTCCAGAGGCCACACTGCCTGTCCCCTGCTCCGAGGGATTAGTGAGAAGTAAATGGTTAATTATATACAGCACAGAGGTCTCTGAAACAGCTTTTTAATTGGGGGCTCCCAAGGCCTCACTGGCTGTCCACTGCTCCCAGGGATTATTGGGAAGTACACGGTTAACTATATACAGCACAGAGGCCTCTGAAACAGCTTTTTAATTGGGGGCTCCCGAGGCCTCACTGCCTGTCCCCTGCTCCCAGGGATTATTGAGCAATAAATGGTTAACTATATACAGGCACAGAGGTCTCTGAAACAGCTTTTTAATTCTGGGCACCCGAGGCCGAACTGCCTGTCCCCTGCTCCCAGGGATTATTGAGCAGTAAATGGTTAACTATATACAGCACAGAGGTCTCAGAAACCCCTTTTTAACTGTGTGCTCCCGAGGCCACGCTGCCTGTCCCCTGCTCCCAGGGATTATTGACCAGTAAATGGTTAACTATATACAGCACATAGGTCTCTGAAACAGCTTTTTAATTGGGGGCTCTCGAGACCACACTGCCTGACCCCTGCTCCCACGGATTATTGAGCAGTAAATGGGTAACTATGTTCAGCACAGAGGTCTCTGAAACAGCCTTTTAATTGGGGGCTCCCGAGGCCACACTGCCTGTCCCCTGCTCCCAGGGATTATTGAGAAGTAAATGGTTAACTCTGTACAGCACAGAGGTCTCTGAAACAGCCATTTAATTGAGGGCTCTTGAAGCCACACTGCCTTTCCCCTGCTGCCAGGGATTATTGGGAAGTAAATGGTTAACTGTATACAGCACAGAGGTCTCCCAAACAGCTTTTTCATTGGGTGCTGCGAGGACACACTGCCTTTCCCCTGCTCCAAGGGATTATTGAGCAGTAAATGGTTAACTATATACACGCGCAGTGTTCTCTGACACAGCATTTTAATTGGGGGCTCCCGAGGCCTCACTGCATGTCCCCTGCTCCCAGGGATTATTGAGCAGTAAATGGTTAACTGTATACAGCACAGAGATCTCGGAAACAGCTTTTTAATTGAGGTCTCCCGAGGCCAACCTGCCTGTCCCCTTCTCCCAGGGATTATTGAGAAGTAAATGGATAACTCTGTACAGCACAGAGGTCTCTGAAACAGCTTTTTAATTGGGGTCTCCCAGACCACACTGCCTGTCCCCTGCTCCCAGGGATTATTGAGCAGTGAATGGCTAACAATATACAGCACAGAGGTCTCTGAAACAGCTTTTTAATTGGGGGCTCCCAAGACCAAACTGCCTGTCCCCTGCTCCGAGGGATTATTGAGCAGTAAATGGTTAACTATATACAGGAACAGAGGTCTCTGAAACAGCTTTTTAATTGGGGGCTCCCGAGGCCACACTGCCTGTCCCCTGCTCCCAGGGATTATTGGGAAGTAAATGGTTAACTACGTACAGCACAGAGGTCTCTCAAACAACTTTTTAACTGGGGGCTCCCGAGGCCACACTGCCTGACCCCTGCTCCCAGGGATTATTGAGCAGTAAATGGTTAACTATATACAGCACAGAGGTCTCTGAAACAGCTTTTTAATTGGGGGCTCCCAAGGCCAAACTGCCTGTCCCCTGCTCCCAGGGATTATTGAGCAGTAAATGCTTAACTATATACAGCACAGAGGTCTCTGAAACATCTTTTTAATTGGGGTCTCCCAGACCACACTGCCTGTCCCCTGCTCCGAGGGATTATTGAGCAGTAAATGGTTAACTATATACAGCACAGAGGTTTCTGAAACAGCTTTTTAATTGGGGTCTCCCAGACCACACTGCCTGTCCCCTGCTCCGAGGGATTATTGAGAAGTAAATGTTTAATTATATACAGCACAGAGGTCTCTGAAACAGCTTCTTAATTGGGAGCTTTCGAGGCCACACTGCCTGTACCCTGCTCCCAGGGATTATTCAGCAGTAAATAGTTAATTATATACAGCACAGAGGTCTCTGAAACAGCTTTTTAATTGGGGGTTCCTGAGGCCACACTGCCTGACCCCTGCTCCCAGGGATTATTGAGCAGTAAATGGTTAACTATATACAGCACAGAGGTCTCTGAAACTGCTTTTTAATTGGGGGCTCCCGGAGCCACACTGCCTGTCCCCTGCTCCCAGGGATTATTGAGCAGTAAATGGTTAACTATATACAGCACAGAGGACTCTGAAACAGCTTTTTAATTGGGGGCTCCCGAGGCCACACTGCCTGTCCCCTGCTCCCAGGGATTATTGAGCAGTAAATGGTTAACTATATACAGCACAGAGGTATCTGAAACACCTTTTTAACTGGGGGCTACCGAGGCCACACTGCCTATCCACTGCTCCCAGGGATTATTGAGCAGTAAATGGTTAACTATATACAGCACATAGGTCTCTAAAAGAGCTTTTTAATTGGGGGCTCTCGAGACCACACTGCCTGACCCCTGCTCCCACGGATTATTGAGCAGTAAATGGGTAACAATATACAGCACAGAGGTCTCTGAAACAGCTTTTTAATTGGGGGCTCCCAAGGCCAAACTGCCTGTCCCCTGCTCCGAGGGATTATTGAGCAGTAACTGGTTAACTATATACAGGAACAGAGGTCTCTGAAACAGCTTTTTAATTGGGGGCTCCCGATGCCACACTGCCTGTACCCTGCTCCCAGGGATTATTGAGAAGTAAATGGTTAATTATATACAGCACAGAGGTCTCTGAAACAGCTTTTTAATTGGGGGCTCCAGAGGCCACACTGCCTGTCCCCTGCTCCGAGGGATTAGTGAGAAGTAAATGGTTAATTATATACAGCACAGAGGTCTCTGAAACAGCTTTTTAATTGGGGGCTCCCAAGGCCTCACTGGCTGTCCACTGCTCCCAGGGATTATTGGGAAGTACACGGTTAACTATATACAGCACAGAGGCCTCTGAAACAGCTTTTTAATTGGGGGCTCCCGAGGCCTCACTGCCTGTCCCCTGCTCCCAGGGATTATTGAGCAATAAATGGTTAACTATATACAGGCACAGAGGTCTCTGAAACAGCTTTTTAATTCTGGGCACCCGAGGCCGAACTGCCTGTCCCCTGCTCCCAGGGATTATTGAGCAGTAAATGGTTAACTATATACAGCACAGAGGTCTCAGAAACCCCTTTTTAACTGTGTGCTCCCGAGGCCACGCTGCCTGTCCCCTGCTCCCAGGGATTATTGACCAGTAAATGGTTAACTATATACAGCACATAGGTCTCTGAAACAGCTTTTTAATTGGGGGCTCTCGAGACCACACTGCCTGACCCCTGCTCCCACGGATTATTGAGCAGTAAATGGGTAACTATGTTCAGCACAGAGGTCTCTGAAACAGCCTTTTAATTGGGGGCTCCCGAGGCCACACTGCCTGTCCCCTGCTCCCAGGGATTATTGAGAAGTAAATGGTTAACTCTGTACAGCACAGAGGTCTCTGAAACAGCCATTTAATTGAGGGCTCTTGAAGCCACACTGCCTTTCCCCTGCTGCCAGGGATTATTGGGAAGTAAATGGTTAACTGTATACAGCACAGAGGTCTCCCAAACAGCTTTTTCATTGGGTGCTGCGAGGACACACTGCCTTTCCCCTGCTCCAAGGGATTATTGAGCAGTAAATGGTTAACTATATACACGCGCAGTGTTCTCTGACACAGCATTTTAATTGGGGGCTCCCGAGGCCTCACTGCATGTCCCCTGCTCCCAGGGATTATTGAGAAGTAAATGGTTAATTACATACAGCACAGAGGTCTCTGAAACAGCTTTTTAATTGGGGGCCCCCGAGGCCACACTGCCTGTCCCCTGCTCCCAGGGATTATTGAGCAGTAAATGCTTAACTATATACAGCACAGAGGTCTCTGAAACAGCTTTTTAATTGGGAGCTCCCGACCACACTGCCTGTCCCCTGCTCCCAGGGATTATTGAGCAGTAAATGGTTAACTATATACAGGCACAGAGGTCTCTGAAACAACATTTTAATTGGGTGCTCCCGGAGCCACACTGCCTGTCCCCTGCTCCCAGGGATTATTGAGCAGTAAATGGTTAACTATATACAGCACAGAGGTATCTGAAACACCTTTTTAACTGGAGGCTCCCGAGGCCACACTGCCTGTCCCCTGCTCCCAGGGATTATTGAGCAGTAAATGGTTAACTATATACAGCACATAGGTCTCCCAAACAGCTTTTTAATTGGGGGCTCTCGAGACCACACTGCCTGACCCCTGCTCCCACGGATTATTGAGCAGTAAATGATTAACTATGTACAGCACAGAGGACTCTGAAACAGCCTTTTAATTGGGGGCTCCCGAGGCCACACTGCCTGTCCCCTGCTCCCAGGTATTATTGAGCAGTAAATGGTTAACTGTATACAGCACAGAGATCTCGGAAACAGCTTTTTAATTGGGGGCTCCCGAGGCCAACCTGCCTGTCCCCTGCTCCCAGGGATTATTGAGAAGTAAATGGATAACTCTGTACAGCACAGACGTCTCTGAAACAGCTTTTTAATTGGGGTCTCCAAGACCACACTGCCTGTCCCCTGCTCCGAGGGATTATTGAGCAGTAAATGGTTAACCATATACAGCACAGAGGTCTCTGAAACAGCTTTTTAATTGGGGGCTCCCGAGGCCACACTGCCTGTCCCCTGCTCCCAGGGATTAGTGAGAAGTAAATGGTTAATTAAATACAGCACAGAAGTCTCTGAAACAGCTTTTTAATTGGGGGCTCCCAAGGCCTCACTGGCTGTCCCCTGCTCCCAGGGATTATTGAGCAGTAAATGGTTAACTATATACACGCGCAGTGTTCTCTGACACAGCATTTTAATTGGGGGCTCCCGGACCACACTGCCTGTCCCCTGCTCCCAGGGATTATTGAGCAGTAAATGGTTAACTATATAAGCACAGAGGTCTCTGAAACAGCTTTTTAATTGGGGGCTCCCGAGGCCACACTGCCTGTTCCCTGCTCCGAGGGATTATTGAGAAGTAAATGGTTAATTACATACAGCACAGAGTTCTCTGAAACAGCTTTTTAATTGGGGGCCCCCGAGGCCACACTGCCTGTCCCCTGCTCCTAGGGATTATTGAGCAGTAAATGGTTAACTATATACAGCACAGAGGTCTCTGAAACAGCTTTTTAATTGGTGACACCCAAGGCCAAACTGCCTGTCCCCTGCTCCCAGGGATTATTGAGCAGTAAATGCTTAACTAGATACAGCACAGAGGTCTCTGAAACAGCTTTTTAATTGGGGTCTCCCTAACCACACTGCCTGTCCCCTGCTCCGAGGGATTATTGAGCAGTAAATGGTTAACTATATACAGCACAGAGGTCTCTGAAACAGCTTTTTAATTGGGGGCTCCCAAGGCCTCACTGGCTGTCCCCTGCTCCCAGGGATTATTGGGAAGTACACGGTTAACGATATACAGCATAGAGGCCTCTGAAACAGCTTTTTAATTGGGGGCTCCCGAGGCCACCCTGCCTGTCCCCTGCTCCCAGTGATTATTGAGCAGTAAATGGTTAACGATATACAGCACAGAGGTCTCTGAAACCCCTTTTTAACTGTGTGCTCCCGAGGCCAACCTGCCTGTCCCCTGCTCGCAGGGATTATTGAGAAGTAAATGGATAGCTCTGTACAGCACAGAGGTCTCTGAAACAGCTTTTTAAATGCGTGCTCCCGGACCACACTGCTTATCCCTTGCTCCCAGGGATTATTGAGCAGTAAATGGTTAACTATATACAGGCGCAGAGGTCACTGAAACAGCTTTTTAATTGGGGGCTCCCGAGGACACGCTGCCTGTCCCCTGCTTCCAGGGATTATTGAGCAGTAATTGGTTAACTATATACAGCACAGAGGCCACTGAAACAGTTTTTTTAATTGGCGGCTCCCGAGGCCACACTGCCTGTCCCCTGCTCCCAGGGATTAGTGAGAAGTAAATGGTTAATTATATACAGCACAGAGGTCTCTGAAACAGCTTTTTAATTGGGAGCTCCCAAGGCCTCACTGGCTGTCCCCTGCTCCCAGGGATTATTGGGAAGTACACGGTTAACTATATACAGCATAGAGGCCTCTGAAACAGCTTTTTAATTGGGGGCTCCCGAGGCCACCCTGCCTGTCCCCTGCTCCCAGGGATTATTGAGCAGTAAATGGTTAACTATATACAGCACAGAGGTCTCTGAAACTCCTTTTTAACTGTGTGCTCCCGAGACCACGCTGCCTGTCCCCTGCTCCCAGGGATTATTGAGCAGTAAATGGTTAACTATATACAGGCACAGAGGTCTCTGAAACAGCATTTTAATTGGGGGCTACCGAGGCCACACTGCCTGTCCCCTGCTCCCAGGGATTATTGAGCAGTAAATGGGTAACTATGTACAGCACAGATGTCTCTGAAACAGCCTTTTTAATTGGGGGCTCCCGAGGCCACACTGCCTGTCCCCTGCTCCCAGGGATTATTGAGCAGTAAATGGTTAACTGTATACAGCACAGAGATCTCGGAAACAGCTTTTTAATTGGGGGCTGCCGAGGCCAACCTGCCTGTCCCCTGCTCGCAGGGATTATTGAGCAGTAAATGGTTAACTATATACAGCACAGAGGTCTCTGAAACAGCTTTTTAATTGGGGGCTCCCGAGGCCACACTGCCTGTCCCCTGCTCCCAGGGATTATTGAGCAGTAAATGGTTAACTATATACAGCACAGAGGTCTCTGAAACAGCTTTTTAATTGGGGGCACCCGAGGCTACACTGCCTGTCCCCTGCTCCGAAGGATTATTGAGCAGTAAATGGTTAACTATATTCAGCAAAGAGGTCTCTGAAACAGCTTTTTAAATGGGTGCTCCCGGACCACACTGCCTGCCCCTTGCTACCAGGGATTATTGAGCAGTAAATGGTTAACTATATACAGGCGCAGACGTCACTGAAACAGCTTTTTAATTGGGGGCTCCCGAGGCCACTCTGCCTGTCCCCTGCTTCCAGGGATTATTGAGCAGTAATTGGTTAACTATATACAGGCACAAATGTCTCTGAAACAGCTTTTTAATTGGGGACTCCCAAGGCCAAACAGCCTACCCCTGCTCCCAGGGATTATTGAGCAGTAAATGGTTAACTAGATACAGCACAGAGTATCTGAAACAGCTTTTTAATTGGGGCTCCCGAGGCCACGCTGCCTGTCCCCTGCTCCCAGGGATTATTGAGCAGTAATTGGTTAACTATATACAGCACAGAGGCCACTGAAACAGCTTTTTTAATTGGCGGCTCCCGAGGCCTCACTGCCTGTCCCCTGCTCCCAGGGATTATTGAGCAGTAAATGGTTAAATACGTACAGCATAGAGGTCTCTGACACAGCCATTTAATTGGGGGCTCCTGAAACCACACTGCCTTTCCCCTGCTGCCAGGGATTATTGGGAAGTAAATGGTTAACGGTATACAGCACAGAGGTCTCCCAAACAGCTTTTTCATTGGGTGCTGCGAGGCCACACTGCCTGTGCCCTCCTCCAAGGGATTATTGAGCAGTAAATGGTTAACTATATACACGCGCAGTGTTCTCTGACACAGCATTTTAATTGGGGGCTCCCGGACCACACTGCCTGTCCCCTGCTCCCAGGGATTATTGAGCAGTAAATGGTTAACTATATACTGCACAGAGTATCTGAAACAGCTTTTTAATTGGGGGCTCCCGAGGCCACACTGCCTGTCCCCTGCTCCCAGGGATTATTGAGCAGTAAATGGTTAACTATATACAGCACAGAGGTCTCTGAAGCAGCTTTTTAATTTGGGGCTCCCGAGGCCACACTGCCTGTCCGCTGCTCCCAGGGATTATTGAGCAGTAAATGGTTAACTATATAATGGCACAGAGGTCTCTGAAACAGCTTTTTAATTGGGGGCTTCCGAGGCCAAACTGCCTTCCCCCTGCTTCCAGGGATTATTGAGCAGTAAATGGTTAACTATGTACAGGCACAGAGGTCTCTGAAACAGCTTTTTAATTGGAGACTCCCAAAGCCACACTGTCTGCCCCCTGCTCCCAGGGATTATTGAGCAGTAAATGGTTAACTATATACAGGCACAGAGGTCTCTGAAACAGCTTTTTAATTGGGGGCTCCGGAGGCCACACTGTCTGTCCCCTGCTCCCAGGGATTATTGAGCAGTAAATGATTAACTACATACAGCACAGAGGTCTCTGAAACAGCGTTTTAATTGGGGTCTCCCGGACTACACTGCCTGTCCCCTGCTCCCAGGGATTATTGAGAAGCAAATGGTTAACTATATACTGCTCAGAGGTCTCTGAAACAGCTTTTTAATTGGGGGCTCCCGGACTACACTGCCTGTCCCCTGCTCCCAGGGATTATTGAGCAGTAAATAGTTAATTATATACAGCACAGAGGTCTCTGAAACAGCTTTTTAATTGGGGGCTCCCGAGCCCACACTGCCTGTCCCCTGCTCCCATCGATTATTGAGCAGTAAATGGTTAACTATATACAGCACAGAGTATCTGAAACACCTTTTTAACTGGGGGCTCCCGAGGCCACACTGCCCGTCCCCTGCTCCCAGTGATTATTGAGCAGTAAATGGTTAACCTTGTACAGCACAGATGTCTCTGAAACAGCCTTTTAATTGGGGGCTCCCGAGGCCACACTGCCTGTACCCTGCTGCCAGGGATTATTGGGAAGTAAATGGTTAACTATATACAGGCGCAGAGGTCACTAAAAAAGCTTTTTAATTGGAGGCTCCCGGGGCCACGCTGCCTGACCCTTGCTCTCAGGGATTATTGAGCAGTAAATGGTTAACTATATACAGGCACAGAGGTCTCTGAAACAGCTTTTTAATTGGTGGCTCCCGTAACCACACTGCCTGTCCCCTGCTCCCAGGGATTATTGAGCTGTAAATGGTTAACTATATACAGCACAGAAGTCTCTGAAACAGCCTTTTAATTGGGGCTCCCGAGGCCACACTGCCTGTCCCCTGCTCCCAGGGATTATTGAGCAGTAAATGGTTAACTATATACAGCACAGAGCATCTGAAACAGCTTTTTAATTGGGGACTCCCAAGGCCACACTGCCTGTCCCCTGCTCCCAGGGATTATAGAGCAGTAATTGGTTAACTATATACAGGCATAAAGGTCTCTGAAACAGCTTTTTAATTGGGGACTCCCAAGGCCAAACAGCCTACCCCTGCTCCCAGGGATTATTGAGCAGTAATTGGTTAACTATATACAGGACAGAGGTCTCTGAAACAGCTTTTTAATTGGGGGCTCCCGAGGCCACACTGTCTGTCCCCTGCTCCCAGGGATTATTGAGCAGTAAATGGTTAACTACATATAGCACAGAGGTCTCTGAAACAGTTTTATAATTGGGGGCCCCCGAGGCCAAACTGCCTGTCCCCTGCTCCCAGGGATTATTGAGCAGTAAATGGTTCACTATATACACCACAGAGGTCACTGAAACAGCTTTTTAATTGGCGGCTCCCAAGGCCACATTGCCTGACCCCTGCTCCCAGGGATTATTTAGCAGTAAATGGTTAAATACGTACAGCACAGATTATCTGAAACACCTTTTTAACTGGGGGCTCCCGAGGCCACACTGCCTGACCCCTGCTCCCAGTGTTTATTCAGCAGTAAATGGTTAACCTTGTACAGCACAGATGTCTCTGAAACAGCCTTTTAATTGGGTGCTGCGAGGCCACACTGCCTGTCCCCTGCTCCCAGGGATTATTGAGCAGTAAATGGTTAACTATATACAGCACAGAGGTATC
Source organism: Scyliorhinus torazame (assembly GCF_047496885.1). Taxonomy (NCBI): domain Eukaryota; kingdom Metazoa; phylum Chordata; class Chondrichthyes; order Carcharhiniformes; family Scyliorhinidae; genus Scyliorhinus; species Scyliorhinus torazame. The sequence goes on along the minus strand of NW_027308309.1, from coordinate 80,160 downwards.
TGAAACAGCTTTTTAATTGGGGGCTCCCGGACCACACTGCCTGTCCCTGCTCCCAGGGATTATTGAGCAGTAAATGGTTAACGATATACTGCACAGAGGTCACTGAAACAGCTTTTTAATTGGGGGCGCCTGAGGCCACGCTGCCTGTACCCTGCTCCCAGGGATTATTGAGTAGTAAATGGTTAACTCTATACAGGCACAGAGGTCTCTGAAACAGCTTTTTAATTGGGGGCTCCCGGACCTCACTGCCTGTCTCTGCTCCCAGGGATAATTGAGCAGTAAATGGTTAACTATATACAGCACAGAGTATCTGAAACAGCTTTTTAATTGGTGACTCACAAGGCCAAACTGCCTGTCCCCTGCTCCCAGGGATTATTGAGCAGGAAATGGTTAACTATATAATGCACAGTGGCCTCTGAAACAGCTTTTTAATTGGGGGCTCCCCAGGCCACACTGCCTGTCCCCTGCTCCCAGGGATTGTTGAGCAGTAAATGGTTAACTATATACAGCTCAGAGGTCACTGATTCAGCTTTTTAATTGGGGGCTCCCAGAGCCACACTGCCTGTCCCCTGCTCCGAAGGATTATTGAGCAGTAAATGGTTAACTATAAAATGCACAGAGGCCTCTGAAACAGCTTTTTAATTGGGGGCTCCCAAGGCCACACTGCCTGTCCCCTGCTCCCAGGGATTATTGAGCAGTAAATGGTTAACTGTATACAGCACAGAGATCTCGGAAACAGCTTTTTAATTGGGGGATCCCGAGGCCAACCTGCCTGCCCCCTTCTCCCAGGGATTATTGAGAAGTAAGTGGATAACTCTGTACAGTACAGAGGTCTCTGAAACAGCTTTTTAATTGGGGGCTCCCGGAGCCACACTGCCTGTCCCCTGCTCCGAAGGATTAATGAGCAGTAAATGGTTAACTATATACAGCAAAGAGGTCTCTGAAACAGCTTTTTAAATGGGTGCTCCCGGACCACACTGCCTGTCCCTTGCTCCCAGGGATTATTGAGCAGTAAATGGTTAACTATATACATCACAGAGGTCTCTGAAACAGCTTTTTAATTTGGGGGCTCCCGAGGCAAACCTGCCTGCCCCCTTCTCCCAGGGATTATTGAGAAGTAAATGGATAACTCTGCACAGTACAGAGGTCTCAGAAACAGCTTTTTAATTGGGAGCACCCGAGACTACACTGCCTGTCCCCTGCTCCGAAGGATTAATGAGCAGTAAATGGTTAACCATATACAGCAAAGAGGTCTCTGAAACAGCTTTTTAAATGGGGGCTCCCGAGGCCACACTGCCTGTGCCCTGCTCCCAGGGATTATTGAGAAGTAAATGGTTAACTATATACACGCGCTGTGTTCTCTGACACAGCATTTTAATTGGGGGCTCCCGAGGCCTCACTGCATGTCCCCTGCTCCCAGGGATTATTGAGAAGTAAATGGTTAATTACATACAGCACAGAGGTCTCTGAAACAGCTTTTTAATTGGGGGCCCCCGAGGCCACACTGCCTGTCCCCTGCTCCCAGGGATTATTGAGCAGTAAATGCTTAACTATATACAGCACAGAGGTCTCTGAAACAGCTTTTTAATTGGGAGCTCCCGACCACACTGCCTGTCCCCTGCTCCCAGGGATTATTGAGCAGTAAATGGTTAACTATATACAGGCACAGAGGTCTCTGAAACAACATTTTAATTGGGTGCTCCCGGAGCCACACTGCCTGTCCCCTGCTCCCAGGGATTATTGAGCAGTAAATGGTTAACTATATACAGCACAGAGGTATCTGAAACACCTTTTTAACTGGAGGCTCCCGAGGCCACACTGCCTGTCTCCTGCTCCCAGGGATTATTGAGCAGTAAATGGTTAACTATATACAGCACATAGGTCTCCCAAACAGCTTTTTAATTGGGGGCTCTCGAGACCACACTGCCTGACCCCTGCTCCCACGGATTATTGAGCAGTAAATGATTAACTATGTACAGCACAGAGGACTCTGAAACAGCCTTTTAATTGGGGGCTCCCGAGGCCACACTGCCTGTCCCCTGCTCCCAGGTATTATTGAGCAGTAAATGGTTAACTGTATACAGCACAGAGATCTCGGAAACAGCTTTTTAATTGGGGGCTCCCGAGGCCAACCTGCCTGTCCCCTGCTCCCAGGGATTATTGAGAAGTAAATGGATAACTCTGTACAGCACAGACGTCTCTGAAACAGCTTTTTAATTGGGGTCTCCAAGACCACACTGCCTGTCCCCTGCTCCGAGGGATTATTGAGCAGTAAATGGTTAACCATATACAGCACAGAGGTCTCTGAAACAGCTTTTTAATTGGGGGCTCCCGAGGCCACACTGCCTGTCCCCTGCTCCCAGGGATTAGTGAGAAGTAAATGGTTAATTAAATACAGCACAGAAGTCTCTGAAACAGCTTTTTAATTGGGGGCTCCCAAGGCCTCACTGGCTGTCCCCTGCTCCCAGGGATTATTGAGCAGTAAATGGTTAACTATATACACGCGCAGTGTTCTCTGACACAGCATTTTAATTGGGGGCTCCCGGACCACACTGCCTGTCCCCTGCTCCCAGGGATTATTGAGCAGTAAATGGTTAACTATATAAGCACAGAGGTCTCTGAAACGGCTTTTTAATTGGGGGCTCCCGAGGCCACACTGCCTGTTCCCTGCTCCGAGGGATTATTGAGAAGTAAATGGTTAATTACATACAGCACAGAGTTCTCTGAAACAGCTTTTTAATTGGGGGCCCCCGAGGCCACACTGCCTGTCCCCTGCTCCTAGGGATTATTGAGCAGTAAATGGTTAACTATATACAGCACAGAGGTCTCTGAAACAGCTTTTTAATTGGTGACACCCAAGGCCAAACTGCCTGTCCCCTGCTCCCAGGGATTATTGAGCAGTAAATGCTTAACTAGATACAGCACAGAGGTCTCTGAAACAGCTTTTTAATTGGGGTCTCCCAGACCACACTGCCTGTCCCCTGCTCCGAGGGATTATTGAGCAGTAAATGGTTAACTATATACAGCACAGAGGTCTCTGAAACAGCTTTTTAATTGGGGGCTCCCAAGGCCTCACTGGCTGTCCCCTGCTCCCAGGGATTATTGGGAAGTACACGGTTAACGATATACAGCATAGAGGCCTCTGAAACAGCTTTTTAATTGGGGGCTCCCGAGGCCACCCTGCCTGTCCCCTGCTCCCAGGGATTATTGAGCAGTAAATGGTTAACGATATACAGCACAGAGGTCTCTGAAACCCCTTTTTAACTGTGTGCTCCCGAGGCCAACCTGCCTGTCCCCTGCTCGCAGGGATTATTGAGAAGTAAATGGATAACTCTGTACAGCACAGAGGTCTCTGAAACAGCTTTTTAAATGCGTGCTCCCGGACCACACTGCTTATCCCTTGCTCCCAGGGATTATTGAGCAGTAAATGGTTAACTATATACAGGCGCAGAGGTCACTGAAACAGCTTTTTAATTGGGGGCTCCCGAGGACACGCTGCCTGTCACCTGCTTCCAGGGATTATTGAGCAGTAATTGGTTAACTATATACAGGCACAAATGTCTCTGAAACAGCTTTTTAATTGGGGACTCCCAAGGCCAAACAGCCTACCCCTGCTCCCAGGGATTATTGAGCAGTAATTGGTTAACTATATACAGCACAGAGGCCACTGAAACAGTTTTTTTAATTGGCGGCTCCCGAGGCCACACTGCCTGTCCCCTGCTCCCAGGGATTAGTGAGAAGTAAATGGTTAATTATATACAGCACAGAGGTCTCTGAAACAGCTTTTTAATTGGGAGCTCCCAAGGCCTCACTGGCTGTCCCCTGCTCCCAGGGATTATTGGGAAGTACACGGTTAACTATATACAGCATAGAGGCCTCTGAAACAGCTTTTTAATTGGGGGCTCCCGAGGCCACCCTGCCTGTCCCCTGCTCCCAGGGATTATTGAGCAGTAAATGGTTAACTATATACAGCACAGAGGTCTCTGAAACTCCTTTTTAACTGTGTGCTCCCGAGACCACGCTGCCTGTCCCCTGCTCCCAGGGATTATTGAGCAGTAAATGGTTAACTATATACAGGCACAGAGGTCTCTGAAACAGCATTTTAATTGGGGGCTACCGAGGCCACACTGCCTGTCCCCTGCTCCCAGGGATTATTGAGCAGTAAATGGGTAACTATGTACAGCACAGATGTCTCTGAAACAGCCTTTTTAATTGGGGGCTCCCGAGGCCACACTGCCTGTCCCCTGCTCCCAGGGATTATTGAGCAGTAAATGGTTAACTGTATACAGCACAGAGATCTCGGAAACAGCTTTTTAATTGGGGGCTGCCGAGGCCAACCTGCCTGTCCCCTGCTCGCAGGGATTATTGAGCAGTAAATGGTTAACTATATACAGCACAGAGGTCTCTGAAACAGCTTTTTAATTGGGGGCTCCCGAGGCCACACTGCCTGTCCCCTGCTCCCAGGGATTATTGAGCAGTAAATGGTTAACTATATACAGCACAGAGGTCTCTGAAACAGCTTTTTAATTGGGGGCACCCGAGGCTACACTGCCTGTCCCCTGCTCCGAAGGATTATTGAGCAGTAAATGGTTAACTATATCCAGCAAAGAGGTCTCTGAAACAGCTTTTTAAATGGGTGCTCCCGGACCACACTGCCTGCCCCTTGCTACCAGGGATTATTGAGCAGTAAATGGTTAACTATATACAGGCGCAGACGTCACTGAAACAGCTTTTTAATTGGGGGCTCCCGAGGCCACTCTGCCTGTCCCCTGCTTCCAGGGATTATTGAGCAGTAATTGGTTAACTATATACAGGCACAAATGTCTCTGAAACAGCTTTTTAATTGGGGACTCCCAAGGCCAAACAGCCTACCCCTGCTCCCAGGGATTATTGAGCAGTAAATGGTTAACTAGATACAGCACAGAGTATCTGAAACAGCTTTTTAATTGGGGCTCCCGAGGCCACGCTGCCTGTCCCCTGCTCCCAGGGATTATTGAGCAGTAATTGGTTAACTATATACAGCACAGAGGCCACTGAAACAGCTTTTTTAATTGGCGGCTCCCGAGGCCACACTGTCTGTCCCCTGCTCCCATGGATTATTGAGCAGTAAATGATTATCTATATATAGCACAGAGGTCTCTGAAACAGCTTTTTATGGGGAGCTCCCGAGGCCTCACTGCCTGTCCCCTGCTCCCAGGGATTATTGAGCAGTAAATGGTTAAATACGTACAGCATAGAGGTCTCTGACACAGCCATTTAATTGGGGGCTCCTGAAACCACACTGCCTTTCCCCTGCTGCCAGCGATTATTGGGAAGTAAATGGTTAACGGTATACAGCACAGAGGTCTCCCAAACAGCTTTTTCATTGGGTGCTGCGAGGCCACACTGCCTGTGCCCTCCTCCAAGGGATTATTGAGCAGTAAATGGTTAACTATATACACGCGCAGTGTTCTCTGACACAGCATTTTAATTGGGGGCTCCCGGACCACACTGCCTGTCCCCTGCTCCCAGGGATTATTGAGCAGTAAATGGTTAACTATATACTGCACAGAGTATCTGAAACAGCTTTTTAATTGGGGGCTCCCGAGGCCACACTGCCTGTCCCCTGCTCCCAGGGATTATTGAGCAGTAAATGGTTAACTATATACAGCACAGAGGTCTCTGAAGCAGCTTTTTAATTTGGGGCTCCCGAGGCCACACTGCCTGTCCGCTGCTCCCAGGGATTATTGAGCAGTAAATGGTTAACTATATAATGGCACAGAGGTCTCTGAAACAGCTTTTTAATTGGGGGCTTCCGAGGCCAAACTGCCTTCCCCCTGCTTCCAGGGATTATTGAGCAGTAAATGGTTAACTATGTACAGGCACAGAGGTCTCTGAAACAGCTTTTTAATTGGAGACTCCCAAAGCCACACTGTCTGCCCCCTGCTCCCAGGGATTATTGAGCAGTAAATGGTTAACTATATACAGGCACAGAGGTCTCTGAAACAGCTTTTTAATTGGGGGCTCCGGAGGCCACACTGTCTGTCCCCTGCTCCCAGGGATTATTGAGCAGTAAATGATTAACTACATACAGCACAGAGGTCTCTGAAACAGCGTTTTAATTGGGGTCTCCCGGACTACACTGCCTGTCCCCTGCTCCCAGGGATTATTGAGAAGCAAATGGTTAACTATATACTGCTCAGAGGTCTCTGAAACAGCTTTTTAATTGGGGGCTCCCGGACTACACTGCCTGTCCCCTGCTCCCAGGGATTATTGAGCAGTAAATAGTTAATTATATACAGCACAGAGGTCTCTGAAACAGCTTTTTAATTGGGGGCTCCCGAGCCCACACTGCCTGTCCCCTGCTCCCATCGATTATTGAGCAGTAAATGGTTAACTATATATAGCACAGAGTATCTGAAACACCTTTTTAACTGGGGGCTCCCGAGGCCACACTGCCCGTCCCCTGCTCCCAGTGATTATTGAGCAGTAAATGGTTAACCTTGTACAGCACAGATGTCTCTGAAACAGCCTTTTAATTGGGGGCTCCCGAGGCCACACTGCCTGTACCCTGCTCCCAGGGATTATTGGGAAGTAAATGGTTAACTATATACAGGCGCAGAGGTCACTAAAAAAGCTTTTTAATTGGAGGCTCCCGGGGCCACGCTGCCTGACCCTTGCTCTCAGGGATTATTGAGCAGTAAATGGTTAACTATATACAGGCACAGAGGTCTCTGAAACAGCTTTTTAATTGGTGGCTCCCGTAACCACACTGCCTGTCCCCTGCTCCCAGGGATTATTGAGCTGTAAATGGTTAACTATATACAGCACAGAAGTCTCTGAAACAGCCTTTTAATTGGGGCTCCCGAGGCCACACTGCCTGTCCCCTGCTCCCAGGGATTATTGAGCAGTAAATGGTTAACTATATACAGCACAGAGCATCTGAAACAGCTTTTTAATTGGGGACTCCCAAGGCCACACTGCCTGTCCCCTGCTCCCAGGGATTATAGAGCAGTAATTGGTTAACTATATACAGGCATAAAGGTCTCTGAAACAGCTTTTTAATTGGGGACTCCCAAGGCCAAACAGCCTACCCCTGCTCCCAGGGATTATTGAGCAGTAATTGGTTAACTATATACAGGACAGAGGTCTCTGAAACAGCTTTTTAATTGGGGGCTCCCGAGGCCACACTGTCTGTCCCCTGCTCCCAGGGATTATTGAGCAGTAAATGGTTAACTACATATAGCACAGAGGTCTCTGAAACAGTTTTATAATTGGGGGCCCCCGAGGCCAAACTGCCTGTCCCCTGCTCCCAGGGATTATTGAGCAGTAAATGGTTCACTATATACACCACAGAGGTCACTGAAACAGCTTTTTAATTGGCGGCTCCCAAGGCCACATTGCCTGACCCCTGCTCCCAGGGATTATTTAGCAGTAAATGGTTAAATACATACAGCACAGAGTATCTGAAACACCTTTTTAACTGGGGGCTCCCGAGGCCACACTGCCTGACCCCTGCTCCCAGTGTTTATTCAGCAGTAAATGGTTAACCTTGTACAGCACAGATGTCTCTGAAACAGCCTTTTAATTGGGTGCTGCGAGGCCACACTGCCTGTCCCCTGCTCCCAGGGATTATTGAGCAGTAAATGGTTAACTATATACAGCAAAGAGGTATCTGAAACAGCTTTTTAATTGGGGGCTCCCGGACCACACTGCCTGTCCCTGCTCCCAGGGATTATTGAGCAGTAAATGGTTAACGATATACTGCACAGAGGTCACTGAAACAGCTTTTTAATTGGGGGCGCCTGAGGCCACGCTGCCTGTACCCTGCTCCCAGGGATTATTGAGTAGTAAATGGTTAACTCTATACAGGCACAGAGGTCTCTGAAACAGCTTTTTAATTGGGGGCTCCCGGACCTCACTGCCTGTCTCTGCTCCCAGGGATAATTGAGCAGTAAATGGTTAACTATATACAGCACAGAGTATCTGAAACAGCTTTTTAATTGGTGACTCACAAGGCCAAACTGCCTGTCCCCTGCTCCCAGGGATTATTGAGCAGGAAATGGTTAACTATATAATGCACAGTGGCCTCTGAAACAGCTTTTTAATTGGGGGCTCCCCAGGCCACACTGCCTGTCCCCTGCTCCCAGGGATTGTTGAGCAGTAAATGGTTAACTATATACAGCTCAGAGGTCACTGATTCAGCTTTTTAATTGGGGGCTCCCAGAGCCACACTGCCTGTCCCCTGCTCCGAAGGATTATTGAGCAGTAAATGGTTAACTATAAAATGCACAGAGGCCTCTGAAACAGCTTTTTAATTGGGGGCTCCCAAGGCCACATTGCCTGACCCCTGCTCCCAGGGATTATTGAGCAGTAAATGGTTAACTGTATACAGCACAGAGATCTCGGAAACAGCTTTTTAATTGGGGGATCCCGAGGCCAACCTGCCTGCCCCCTTCTCCCAGGGATTATTGAGAAGTAAGTGGATAACTCTGTACAGTACAGAGGTCTCTGAAACAGCTTTTTAATTGGGGGCTCCCGGAGCCACACTGCCTGTCCCCTGCTCCGAAGGATTAATGAGCAGTAAATGGTTAACTATATACAGCAAAGAGGTCTCTGAAACAGCTTTTTTAATGGGTGCTCCCGGACCACACTGCCTGTCCCTTGCTCCCAGGGATTATTGAGCAGTAAATGGTTAACTATATACATCACAGAGGTCTCTGAAACAGCTTTTTAATTGGGGGGCTCCCGAGGCAAACCTGCCTGCCCCCTTCTCCCAGGGATTATTGAGAAGTAAATGGATAACTCTGTACAGTACAGAGGTCTCAGAAACAGCTTTTTAATTGGGAGCACCCGAGACTACACTGCCTGTCCCCTGCTCCGAAGGATTAATGAGCAGTAAATGGTTAACCATATACAGCAAAGAGGTCTCTGAAACAGCTTTTTAAATGGGGGCTCCCGAGGCCACACTGCCTGTGCCCTGCTCCCAGGGATTATTGAGAAGTAAATGGTTAACTATATACAGCACAGAGGTCTCTGAAACAGCTTTTTAATTGGGGGCTCCCGAGGCCACACTGCCTGTGCCCTGCTCGCAGGGATTATTGAGAAGTAAATGGTTAACTATATACAGGCGCAGAGGTCACTGAAACAGCTTTTTAATTGGAGGCTCCCGAGGCCACGCTGCCTGTCCCCTGCTCCCAGGGATTATTGAGCAGTAAATGGTTCACTATATACACCACAGAGGTCACTGAAACAGCTTTTTAATTGGCGGCTCCCAAGGCCACATTGCCTGACCCCTGCTCCCAGGGATTATTTAGCAGTAAATGGTTAAATACGTACAGCACAGAGTATCTGAAACACCTTTTTAACTGGGGGCTCCCGAGGCCACACTGCCTGACCCCTGCTCCCAGTGTTTATTCAGCAGTAAATGGTTAACCTTGTACAGCACAGATGTCTCTGAAACAGCCTTTTAATTGGGTGCTGCGAGGCCACACTGCCTGTCCCCTGCTCCCAGGGATTATTGAGCAGTAAATGGTTAACTATATACAGCACAGAGGTATCTGAAACAGCTTTTTAATTGGGGGCTCCCGGACCACACTGCCTGTCCCTGCTCCCAGGGATTATTGAGCAGTAAATGGTTAACGATATACTGCACAGAGGTCACTGAAACAGCTTTTTAATTGGGGGCGCCTGAGGCCACGCTGCCTGTACCCTGCTCCCAGGGATTATTGAGTAGTAAATGGTTAACTCTATACAGGCACAGAGGTCTCTGAAACAGCTTTTTAATTGGGGGCTCCCGGACCTCACTGCCTGTCTCTGCTCCCAGGGATAATTGAGCAGTAAATGGTTAACTATATACAGCACAGAGTATCTGAAACAGCTTTTTAATTGGTGACTCACAAGGCCAAACTGCCTGTCCCCTGCTCCCAGGGATTATTGAGCAGGAAATGGTTAACTATATAATGCACAGTGGCCTCTGAAACAGCTTTTTAATTGGGGGCTCCCCAGGCCACACTGCCTGTCCCCTGCTCCCAGGGATTGTTGAGCAGTAAATGGTTAACTATATACAGCTCAGAGGTCACTGATTCAGCTTTTTAATTGGGGGCTCCCAGAGCCACACTGCCTGTCCCCTGCTCCGAAGGATTATTGAGCAGTAAATGGTTAACTATAAAATGCACAGAGGCCTCTGAAACAGCTTTTTAATTGGGGGCTCCCAAGGCCACACTGCCTGTCCCCTGCTCCCAGGGATTATTGAGCAGTAAATGGTTAACTGTATACAGCACAGAGATCTCGGAAACAGCTTTTTAATTGGGGGATCCCGAGGCCAACCTGCCTGCCCCCTTCTCCCAGGGATTATTGAGAAGTAAGTGGATAACTCTGTACAGTACAGAGGTCTCTGAAACAGCTTTTTAATTGGGGGCTCCCGGAGCCACACTGCCTGTCCCCTGCTCCGAAGGATTAATGAGCAGTAAATGGTTAACTATATACAGCAAAGAGGTCTCTGAAACAGCTTTTTAAATGGGTGCTCCCGGACCACACTGCCTGTCCCTTGCTCCCAGGGATTATTGAGCAGTAAATGGTTAACTATATACATCACAGAGGTCTCTGAAACAGCTTTTTAATTGGGGGGCTCCCGAGGCAAACCTGCCTGCCCCCTTCTCCCAGGGATTATTGAGAAGTAAATGGATAACTCTGTACAGTACAGAGGTCTCAGAAACAGCTTTTTAATTGGGAGCACCCGAGACTACACTGCCTGTCCCCTGCTCCGAAGGCTTAATGAGCAGTAAATGGTTAACCATATACAGCAAAGAGGTCTCTGAAACAGCTTTTTAAATGGGGGCTCCCGAGGCCACACTGCCTGTGCCCTGCTCCCAGGGATTATTGAGAAGTAAATGGTTAACTATATACAGCACAGAGGTCTCTGAAACAGCTTTTTAATTGGGGGCTCCCGAGGCCACACTGCCTGTGCCCTGCTCGCAGGGATTATTGAGAAGTAAATGGTTAACTATATACAGGCGCAGAGGTCACTGAAACAGCTTTTTAATTGGAGGCTCCCGAGGCCACGCTGCCTGTCCCCTGCTCCCAGGGATTATTGAGCAGTAAATGGTTAACTATATACAGGCGCAGAGGTCACTGAAACAGCTTTTTAATTGGAGGCTCCCGAGGCCACGCTGACTGGCCCTTGCTCTCAGGGATTATTGAGCAGTAAATGGTTAACTATATACAGGCACAGAGGTCTCTGAAACAGCTTTTTAATTGGGGGCTCCCGTAACCACACTGCCTGTCCCCTGCTCCCAGGGATTATTGAGCAGTAAATGGTGAACTACATACAGCACAGAGGTCTCTGAAACAGCTTTTTAATTGGGAGCTCCCGGACCACACTGCCTGCTCAGAGGGATTATTGAGGAGTAAATGGTTAATTATATACAGCACAGAAGTCTCTGAAACAGCCTTTTAATTGGGGGCTCCCGAGGCCACACTGCCTGTCCCCTGCTCCCAGGGATTATTGAGCAGTAAATGGTTAACTATATACAGCACAGAGGTCTCTGAAACAGCTTTTTAATTGGGGGCACCCGAGGCTACACTGCCTGTCCCCTGCTCCGAAGGATTATTGAGCAGTAAATGGTTAACTATATCCAGCAAAGAGGTCTCTGAAACAGCTTTTTAAATGGGTGCTCCCGGACCACACTGCCTGCCCCTTGCTACCAGGGATTATTGAGCAGTAAATGGTTAACTATATACAGGCGCAGAGGTCACTGAAACAGCTTTTTAATTGGGGGCTCCCGAGGCCACGCTGCCTGTCCCCTGCTTCCAGGGATTATTGAGCAGTAATTGGTTAACTATATACAGGCACAAATGTCTCTGAAACAGCTTTTTAATTGGGGACTCCCAAGGCCAAACAGCCTACCCCTGCTCCCAGGGATTGTTGAGCAGTAAATGGTTAACTAGATACAGCACAGAGTATCTGAAACAGCTTTTTAATTGGGGCTCCCGAGGCCACGCTGCCTGTCCCCTGCTCCCAGGGTTTATTGGGAAGTAAATGGTTAACTATATACAGGCGCAGAGGTCACTGAAACAGCTTTTTAATTGGAGGCTCCCGGGGCCACACTGCCTGACCCTTGCTCTCAGGGATTATTGAGCAGTAAATGGTTAACTATATACAGGCACAGAGGTCTCTGAAACAGCTTTTTAATTGGGGGCTCCCGTAACCACACTGCCTGTCCACTGCTCACAGGGATTATTGAGCAGTAAATGGTTAACTAGATACAGCACAGAAGTCTCTGAAACAGCCTTTTAATTGGGGCTCCCGAGGCCACACTGCCTGTCCCCTGCTCCCAGGGATTATTGAGCAGTAAATGGTTAACTATATACAGCACAGAGCATCTGAAACAGCTTTTTAATTGGGGACTCCCAAGGCCACACTGCCTGTCCCCTGCTCCCAGGGATTATTGAGCAGTAAATGATTATCTATATATGGCACAGAGGTCTCTGAAACAGCTTTTTATGGGGAGCTCCCGAGGCCTCACTGCCTGTCCCCTGCTCCCAGGGATTATTGAGCAGTAAATGGTTAAATACGTACAGCATAGAGGTCTCTGACACAGCCATTTAATTGGGGGCTCCTGAAACCACACTGCCTTTCCCCTGCTGCCAGGGATTATTGGGAAGTAAATGGTTAACTGTATACAGCACAGAGGTCTCCCAAACAGCTTTTTCATTGGGTGCTGCGAGGCCACACTGCCTGTCCCCTCCTCCAAGGGATTATTCAGCAGTAAATGGTTAACTATATACACGCGCAGTGTTCTCTGACACAGCATTTTAATTGGGGGCTCCCGGACCACACTGCCTGTCCCCTGCTCCCAGGGATTATTGAGCAGTAAATAGTTCACTATATACTGCACAGAGTATCTGAAACAGCTTTTTAATTGGGGGCTCCCGAGGCCACACTGCCTGTCCCCTGCTCCCAGGGATTATTGAGCAGTAAATGGTTAACTATATACAGCACAGAGGTCTCTGAAGCAGCTTTTTAATTGGGGGCTCCCGAGGCCACACTGCCTGTCCCCTGCTCCCAGGGATTATTGAGCAGTAAATGGTTAACTATATAATGGCACAGAGGTCTCTGAAACAGCTTTTTAATTGGGGGCTCCCGAGGCCAAACTGTCTGTCCCCTGCTCCCAGGGATTATTGAGCAGTAAATGGTTAACTATATCCAGGCACAGAGGTCTCTGAAACAGCTTTTTAATTGGGGGCTCCGGAGGCCACACTGTCTGTCCCCTGCTCCCAGGGATTATTGAGCAGTAAATGATTAACTATATACAGCACAGAGGTCTCTGAAACAGCGTTTTAATTGGGGGCTCCCGGACTACACTGCCTGTCCCCTGCTCCCAGGGATTATTGAGAAGCAAATGGTTAACTATATACTGCTCAGAGGTCTCTGAAACAGCTTTTTAATTGGGGGCTTCCGAGGCCAAACTGCCTTCCCCCTGCTTCCAGGGATTATTGAGCAGTAAATGGTTAACTATGTACAGGCACAGAGGTCTCTGAAACAGCTTTTTAATTGGAGACTCCCGAAGCCACACTGTCTGTCCCCTGCTCCCAGGGATTATTGAGCAGTAAATGGTTAACTATATACAGGCACAGAGGTCTCTGAAACAGCTTTTTAATTGGGGGCTCCGGAGGCCACACTGTCTGTCCCCTGCTCCCAGATATTATTGAGCAGTAAATGATTAACTATATACAGCACAGAGGTCTCTGAAACAGCGTTTTAATTGGGGGCTCCCGGACTACACTGCCTGTCCCCTGCTCCCAGGGATTATTGAGAAGCAAATGGTTAACTATATACTGCTCAGAGGTCTCTGAAACAGCTTTTTAATTGGGGGCTCCCGGAGACACACTGCCTGTCCCCTTCTCCCAGGGATTATTGAGAAGTAAATAGTTAATTATATACAGCACAGAGGTCTCTGAAACAGCTTTTTAATTGGGGGCTCCCGAGGCCACACTGCCTGTCCCCTGCTCCTAGGTATTATTGAGCAGTAAATGGTTAACTCTATACAGGCACAGACGTCTCTGAAACAGCTTTTTAATTGGGGGCTCCCGAGCCCACACTGCCTGTCCCCTGCTCCCATCGATTATTGAGCAGTAAATGGTTAACTATATACAGCACAGAGTATCTGAAACACCTTTTTAACTAGGGGCTCCCGAGGCCACACTGCCTGTCCCCTGCTCCCAGTGATTATTGAGCAGTAAATGGTTAACCTTGTACAGCACAGATGTCTCTGAAACAGCCTTTTAATTGGGGGCTCCCGAGGCCACACTGCCTGTACCCTGCTCTCAGGGATTATTGAGCAGTAAATGGTTAACTATATACAGGCACAGAGGTCTCTGAAACAGCTTTTTAATTGGGGGCTCCCGTAACCACACTGCCTGTCCCCTGCTCCCAGGGATTATTGAGCAGTAAATGGTTAACTAGATACAGCACAGAAGTCTCTGAAACAGCCTTTTAATTGGGGCTCCCGAGGCCACACTGCCTGTCCCCTGCTCCCAGGGATTATTGAGCAGTAAATGGTTAACTATATACAGCACAGAGCATCTGAAACAGCTTTTTAATTGGGGACTCCCAAGGCCACACTGCCTGTCCCCTGCTCCCAGGGATTATTGAGCAGTAAATGGTTAACTATATACAGGCGCAGAGATCACTGAAACAGCTTTTTAATTGGGGACTCCCAAGGCCACACTGCCTGTCCCCTGCTCCCAGGGATTATTGAGCAGTAAATGGTTAACTAGATACAGCACAGAAGTCTCTGAAACAGCCTTTTAATTGGGGCTCCCGAGGCCACACTGCCTGTCCCCTGCTCCCAGGGATTATTGAGCAGTAAATGGTTAACTATATACAGCACAGAGGTCTCTGAAACAGCTTTTTAATTGGGGGCTCCCAAGGCCTCACTGGCTGTCCCCTGCTCCCAGGGATTATTGGAAAGTACACGGTTAACTATATACAGCATAGAAGTCTCTGAAACAGCTTTTTAATTGGGGGCACCCGAATCCAAACTACCTGTTTCCTGCTCCCAGGGATTATTGGGACGGACACGGTTAACTATATACAGCATAGAGGTCTCTGAAACAGCTTTTTAATTGGGGGCTCCCGAGGCCAAACTGCCTTCCCCCTGCTTCCAGGGATTATTGAGCAGTAATTGGTTAACTATATACAGGCATAAAGGTCTCTGAAACAGCTTTTTAATTGGGGACTCCCAAGGCCAAACAGCCTACCCCTGCTCCCAGGGATTATTGAGCAGTAATTGCTTAACTATATACAGGACAGAGGTCTCTGAAACAGCTTCTTAATTGGGAGCTTTCGAGGCCACACTGCCTGTACCCTGCTCCCAGGGATTATTCAGCAGTAAATAGTTAATTATATACAGCACAGAGGTCTCTGAAACAGCTTTTTAATTGGGGGTTCCTGAGGCCACACTGCCTGACCCCTGCTCCCAGGGATTATTGAGCAGTAAATGGTTAACTATATACAGCACAGAGGTCTCTGAAACTGCTTTTTAATTGGGGGCTCGCGGAGCCACACTGCCTGTCCCCTGCTACCAGGGATTATTGAGCAGTAAATGGTTAACTATATACAGCACAGAGGACTCTGAAACAGCTTTTTAATTGGGGGCTCCCGAGGCCACACTGCCTGTCCCCTGCTCCCAGGGATTATTGAGCAGTAAATGGTTAACTATATACAGCACAGAGGTATCTGAAACACCTTTTTAACTGGGGGCTCCCGAGGCCACACTGCCTATCCACTGCTCCCAGGGATTATTGAGCAGTAAATGGTTAACTATATACAGCACATAGGTCTCTAAAAGAGCTTTTTAATTGGGGGCTCTCGAGACCACACTGCCTGACCCCTGCTCCCACGGATTATTGAGCAGTAAATGGGTAACAATATACAGCACAGAGGTCTCTGAAACAGCTTTTTAATTGGGGGCTCCCAAGGCCAAACTGCCTGTCCCCTGCTCCGAGGGATTATTGAGCAGTAACTGGTTAACTATATACAGGAACAGAGGTCTCTGAAACAGCTTTTTAATTGGGGGCTCCCGATGCCACACTGCCTGTACCCTGCTCCCAGGGATTATTGAGAAGTAAATGGTTAATTATATACAGCACAGTGGTCTCTGAAACAGCTTTTTAATTGGGGGCTCCAGAGGCCACACTGCCTGTCCCCTGCTCCGAGGGATTAGTGAGAAGTAAATGGTTAATTATATACAGCACAGAGGTCTCTGAAACAGCTTTGTAATTGGGGGCTCCCAAGGCCTCACTGGCTGTCCACTGCTCCCAGGGATTATTGGGAAGTACACGGTTAACTATATACAGCACAGAGGCCTCTGAAACAGCTTTTTAATTGGGGGCTCCCGAGGCCTCACTGCCTGTCCCCTGCTCCCAGGGATTATTGAGCAATAAATGGTTAACTATATACAGGCACAGAGGTCTCTGAAACAGCTTTTTATATCTGGGCACCCGAGGCCGAACTGCCTGTACCCTGCTCCCAGGGATTATTGAGCAGTAAATGGTTAACTATATACAGCACAGAGGTCTCAGAAACCCCTTTTTAACTGTGTGCTCCCGAGGCCACGCTGCCTGTCCCCTGCTCCCAGGGATTATTGACCAGCAAATGGTTAACTATATACAGCACATAGGTCTCTGAAACAGCTTTTTAATTGGGGGCTCTCGAGACCACACTGCCTGACCCCTGCTCCCACGGATTATTGAGCAGTAAATGGGTAACTATGTTCAGCACAGAGGTCTCTGAAACAGCCTTTTAATTGGGGGCTCCCGAGGCCACACTGCCTGTCCCCTGCTCCCAGGGATTATTGAGAAGTAAATGGTTAACTCTGTACAGCACAGAGGTCTCTGAAACAGCCATTTAATTGAGGGCTCTTGAAGCCACACTGCCTTTCCCCTGCTGCCAGGTATTATTGGGAAGTAAATGGTTAACTGTATACAGCACAGAGGTCTCCCAAACAGCTTTTTCATTGGGTGCTGCGAGGACACACTGCCTTTCCCCTGCTCCAAGGGATTATTGAGCAGTAAATGGTTAACTATATACACGCGCAGTGTTCTCTGACACAGCATTTTAATTGGGGGCTCCCGAGGCCTCACTGCATGTCCCCTGCTCCCAGGGATTATTGAGAAGTAAATGGTTAATTACATACAGCACAGAGTTCTCTGAAACAGCTTTTTAATTGGGGGCCCCCGAGGCCACACTGCCTGTCCCCTGCTCCCAGTGATTATTGAGCAGTAAATGGTTAACTATATACAGCACAGAGGTCTCTGAAACAACATTTTAATTGGGTGCTCCCGGAGCCACACTGCCTGTCCCCTGCTCCCAGGGATTATTGAGCAGTAAATGGTTAACTATATACAGCACAGAGGTATCTGAAACACCTTTTTAACTGGAGGCTCCCGAGGCCACACTGCCTGTCCCCTGCTCCCAGGGATTATTGAGCAGTAAATGGTTAACTATATACAGCACATAGGTCTCCCAAACAGCTTTTTAATTGGGGGCTCTCGAGACCACACTGCCTGACCCCTGCTCCCACGGATTATTGAGCAGTAAATGATTAACTATGTACAGCACAGAGGACTCTGAAACAGCCTTTTAATTGGGGGCTCCCGAGGCCACACTGCCTGTCCCCTGCTCCCAGGTATTATTGAGCAGTAAATGGTTAACTGTATACAGCACAGAGATCTCGGAAACAGCTTTTTAATTGGGGGCTCCCGAGGCCAACCTGCCTGTCCCCTGCTCCCAGGGATTATTGAGAAGTAAATGGATAACTCTGTACAGCACAGACGTCTCTGAAACAGCTTTTTAATTGGGGTCTCCAAGACCACACTGCCTGTCCCCTGCTCCGAGGGATTATTGAGCAGTAAATGGTTAACCATATACAGCACAGAGGTCTCTGAAACAGCTTTTTAATTGGGGGCTCCCGAGGCCACACTGCCTGTCCCCTGCTCCCAGGGATTAGTGAGAAGTAAATGGTTAATTAAATACAGCACAGAAGTCTCTGAAACAGCTTTTTAATTGGGGGCTCCCAAGGCCTCACTGGCTGTCCCCTGCTCCCAGGGATTATTGAGCAGTAAATGGTTAACTATATACACGCGCAGTGTTCTCTGACACAGCATTTTAATTGGGGGCTCCCGGACCACACTGCCTGTCCCCTGCTCCCAGGGATTATTGAGCAGTAAATGGTTAACTATATAAGCACAGAGGTCTCTGAAACAGCTTTTTAATTGGGGGCTCCCGAGGCCACACTGCCTGTTCCCTGCTCCGAGGGATTATTGAGAAGTAAATGGTTAACTATATACAGCACAGAGGTCTCTGAAACAGCTTTTTAATTGGGGGCCCCCGAGGCCACACTGCCTGTCCCCTGCTCCTAGGGATTATTGAGCAGTAAATGGTTAACTATACACAGGCACAAAGGTCTCTGAAACAGCTTTTTAATTGGTGACACCCAAGGCCACACTGCCTGTCCCCTGCTCCGAGGGATTATTGAGCAGTAAATGGTTAACTATACACAGCACAGAGGCCTCTGAAACAGCTTTTTAATTGGGGGCTCCCGAGGCCACCCTGCCTGTCCCCTGCTCCCAGGGATTATTGAGCAGTAAATGGTTAACGATATACAGCACAGAGGTCTCTGAAACCCCTTTTTAACTGTGTGCTCCCGAGGCCAACCTGCCTGTCCCCTGCTCGCAGGGATTATTGAGAAGTAAATGGATAACTCTGTACAGCACAGAGGTCTCTGAAACAGCTTTTTAAATGCGTGCTCCCGGACCACACTGCTTATCCCTTGCTCCCAGGGATTATTGAGCAGTAAATGGTTAACTATATACAGGCGCAGAGGTCACTGAAACAGCTTTTTAATTGTGGGCTCCCGAGGACACGCTGCCTGTCCCCTGCTTCCAGGGATTATTGAGCAGTAATTGGTTAACTATATACAGCACAGAGGCCACTGAAACAGTTTTTTTAATTGGCGGCTCCCGAGGCCACACTGCCTGTCCCCTGCTCCCAGGGATTAGTGAGAAGTAAATGGTTAATTATATACAGCACAGAGGTCTCTGAAACAGCTTTTTAATTGGGAGCTCCCAAGGCCTCACTGGCTGTCCCCTGCTCCCAGGGATTATTGGGAAGTACACGGTTAACTATATACAGCATAGAGGCCTCTGAAACAGCTTTTTAATTGGGGGCTCCCGAGGCCACCCTGCCTGTCCCCTGCTCCCAGGGATTATTGAGCAGTAAATGGTTAACTATATACAGCACAGAGGTCTCTGAAACTCCTTTTTAACTGTGTGCTCCCGAGACCACGCTGCCTGTCCCCTGCTCCCAGGGATTATTGAGCAGTAAATGGTTAACTATATACAGGCACAGAGGTCTCTGAAACAGCATTTTAATTGGGGGCTACCGAGGCCACACTGCCTGTCCCCTGCTCCCAGGGATTATTGAGCAGTAAATGGGTAACTATGTACAGCACAGATGTCTCTGAAACAGCCTTTTTAATTGGGGGCTCCCGAGGCCACACTGCCTGTCCCCTGCTCCCAGGGATTATTCAGCAGTAAATGGTTAACTGTATACAGCACAGAGATCTCGGAAACAGCTTTTTAATTGGGGGCTGCCGAGGCCAACCTGCCTGTCCCCTGCTCGCAGGGATTATTGAGCAGTAAATGGTTAACTATATACAGCACAGAGGTCTCTGAAACAGCTTTTTAATTGGGGGCTCCCGAGGCCACACTGCCTGTCCCCTGCTCCCAGGGATTATTGAGCAGTAAATGGTTAACTATATACAGCACAGAGGTCTCTGAAACAGCTTTTTAATTGGGGGCACCCGAGGCTACACTGCCTGTCCCCTGCTCCGAAGGATTATTGAGCAGTAAATGGTTAACTATATCCAGCAAAGAGGTCTCTGAAACAGCTTTTTAAATGGGTGCTCCCGGACCACACTGCCTGCCCCTTGCTACCAGGGATTATTGAGCAGTAAATGGTTAACTATATACAGGCGCAGAGGTCACTGAAACAGCTTTTTAATTGGGGGCTCCCGAGGCCACTCTGCCTGTCCCCTGCTTCCAGGGATTATTGAGCAGTAATTGGTTAACTATATACAGGCACAAATGTCTCTGAAACAGCTTTTTAATTGGGGACTCCCAAGGCCAAACAGCCTACCCCTGCTCCCAGGGATTATTGAGCAGTAAATGGTTAACTAGATACAGCACAGAGTATCTGAAACAGCTTTTTAATTGGGGCTCCCGAGGCCACGCTGCCTGTCCCCTGCTCCCAGGGATTATTGAGCAGTAATTGGTTAACTATATACAGCACAGAGGCCTCTGAAACAGCTTTTTTAATTGGCGGCTCCCGAGGCCACACTGTCTGTCCCCTGCTCCCATGGATTATTGAGCAGTAAATGATTATCTATATATAGCACAGAGGTCTCTGAAACAGCTTTTTATGGGGAGCTCCCGAGGCCTCACTGCCTGTCCCCTGCTCCCAGGGATTATTGAGCAGTAAATGGTTAAATACGTACAGCATAGAGGTCTCTGACACAGCCATTTAATTGGGGGCTCCTGAAACCACACTGCCTTTCCCCTGCTGCCAGGGATTATTGGGAAGTAAATGGTTAACTGTATACAGCACAGAGGTCTCCCAAACAGCTTTTTCATTGGGTGCTGCGAGGCCACACTGCCTGTCCCCTCCTCCAAGGGATTATTGAGCAGTAAATGGTTAACTATATACACGCGCAGTGTTCTCTGACACAGCATTTTAATTGGGGGCTCCCGAGGCCACACTGCCTGTCCCCTGCTCCCAGGGATTATTGAGCAGTAAATGGTTAACTATATACAGCACAGAGGTCTCTGAAGCAGCTTTTTAATTTGGGGCTCCCGAGGCCACACTGCCTGTCCCCTGCTCCCAGGGATTATTGAGCAGTAAATGGTTAACTATATAATGGCACAGAGGTCTCTGAAACAGCTTTTTAATTGGGGGCTTCCGAGGCCAAACTGCCTTCCCCCTGCTTCCAGGGATTATTGAGCAGTAAATGGTTAACTATGTACAGGCACAGAGGTCTCTGAAACAGCTTTTTAATTGGAGACTCCCGAAGCCACACTGTCTGCCCCCTGCTCCCAGGGATTATTGAGCAGTAAATGGTTAACTATATACAGGCACAGAGGTCTCTGAAACAGCTTTTTAATTGGGGGCTCCGGAGGCCACACTGTCTGTCCCCTGCTCCCAGGGATTATTGAGCAGTAAATGATTAACTATATACAGCACAGAGGTCTCTGAAACAGCGTTTTAATTGGGGTCTCCCGGACTACACTGCCTGTCCCCTGCTCCCAGGGATTATTGAGAAGCAAATGGTTAACTATATACTGCTCAGAGGTCTCTGAAACAGCTTTTTAATTGGGGGCTCCCGAGGCCACACTGCCTGTACCCTGCTCCCAGGGATTATTGGGAAGTAAATGGTTAATTATATACAGCACAGAGGTCTCTGAAACAGCTTTTTAATTGGGGGCTCCCGAGCCCACACTGCCTGTCCCTTGCTCCCATCGATTATTGAGCAGTAAATGGTTAACTATATACAGCACAGAGTATCTGAAACACCTTTTTAACTGGGGGCTCCCGAGGCCACACTGCCCGTCCCCTGCTCCCAGTGATTATTGAGCAGTAAATGGTTAACCTTGTACAGCACAGATATCTCTGAAACAGCCTTTTTAATTGGGGGCTCCCGAGGCCACACTGCCTGTCCCCTGCTCCCAGGGATTATTGAGCAGTAAATGGTTAACTGTATACAGCACAGAGATCTCGGAAACAGCTTTTTAATTGGGGGCTGCCGAGGCCAACCTGCCTGTCCCCTGCTCGCAGGGATTATTGAGCAGTAAATGGTTAACTATATACAGCACAGAGGTCTCTGAAACAGCTTTTTAATTGGGGGCTCCCGAGGCCACACTGCCTGTCCCCTGCTCCCAGGGATTATTGAGCAGTAAATGGTTAACTATATACAGCACAGAGGTCTCTGAAACAGCTTTTTAATTGGGGGCACCCGAGGCTACACTGCCTGTCCCCTGCTCCGAAGGATTATTGAGCAGTAAATGGTTAACTATATCCAGCAAAGAGGTCTCTGAAACAGCTTTTTAAATGGGTGCTCCCGGACCACACTGCCTGCCCCTTGCTACCAGGGATTATTGAGCAGTAAATGGTTAACTATATACAGGCGCAGAGGTCACTGAAACAGCTTTTTAATTGGGGGCTCCCGAGGCCACTCTGCCTGTCCCCTGCTTCCAGGGATTATTGAGCAGTAATTGGTTAACTATATACAGGCACAAATGTCTCTGAAACAGCTTTTTAATTGGGGACTCCCAAGGCCAAACAGCCTACCCCTGCTCCCAGGGATTATTGAGCAGTAAATGGTTAACTAGATACAGCACAGAGTATCTGAAACAGCTTTTTAATTGGGGCTCCCGAGGCCACGCTGCCTGTCCCCTGCTCCCAGGGATTATTGAGCAGTAATTGGTTAACTATATACAGCACAGAGGCCACTGAAACAGCTTTTTTAATTGGCGGCTCCCGAGGCCACACTGTCTGTCCCCTGCTCCCATGGATTATTGAGCAGTAAATGATTATCTATATATAGCACAGAGGTCTCTGAAACAGCTTTTTATGGGGAGCTCCCGAGGCCTCACTGCCTGTCCCCTGCTCCCAGGGATTATTGAGCAGTAAATGGTTAAATACGTACAGCATAGAGGTCTCTGACACAGCCATTTAATTGGGGGCTCCTGAAACCACACTGCCTTTCCCCTGCTGCCAGGGATTATTGGGAAGTAAATGGTTAACTGTATACAGCACAGAGGTCTCCCAAACAGCTTTTTCATTGGGTGCTGCGAGGCCACACTGCCTGTCCCCTCCTCCAAGGGATTATTGAGCAGTAAATGGTTAACTATATACACGCGCAGTGTTCTCTGACACAGCATTTTAATTGGGGGCTCCCGGACCACACTGCCTGTCCCCTGCTCCCAGGGATTATTGAGCAGTAAATGGTTAACTATATACTGCACAGAGTATCTGAAACAGCTTTTTAATTGGGGGCTCCCGAGGCCACACTGCCTGTCCCCTGCTCCCAGGGATTATTGAGCAGTAAATGGTTAACTATATACAGCACAGAGGTCTCTGAAGCAGCTTTTTAATTTGGGGCTCCCGAGGCCACACTGCCTGTCCCCTGCTCCCAGGGATTATTGAGCAGTAAATGGTTAACTATATAATGGCACAGAGGTCTCTGAAACAGCTTTTTAATTGGGGTCTTCCGAAGCCAAACTGCCTTCCCCCTCCTCTCAGGGATTATTGAGCAGTAAATGGTTAACTATGTACAGGCACAGAGGTCTCTGAAACAGCTTTTTAATTGGAGACTCCCGAAGCCACACTGTCTGCCCCCTGCTCCCAGGGATTATTGAGCAGTAAATGGTTAACTATATACAGGCACAGAGGTCTCTGAAACAGCTTTTTAATTGGGGGCTCCGGAGGCCACACTGTCTGTCCCCTGCTCCCAGGGATTATTGAGCAGTAAATGATTAACTATATACAGCACAGAGGTCTCTGAAACAGCGTTTTAATTGGGGTCTCCCGGACTACACTGCCTGTCCCCTGCTCCCAGGGATTATTGAGAAGCAAATGGTTAACTATATACTGCTCAGAGGTCTCTGAAACAGCTTTTTAATTGGGGGCTCCCGAGGCCACACTGCCTGTACCCTGCTCCCAGGGATTATTGGGAAGTAAATGGTTAATTATATACAGCACAGAGGTCTCTGAAACAGCTTTTTAATTGGGGGCTCCCGAGCCCACACTGCCTGTCCCCTGCTCCCATCGATTATTGAGCAGTAAATGGTTAACTATATACAGCACAGAGTATCTGAAACACCTTTTTAACTGGGGGCTCCCGAGGCCACACTGCCCGTCCCCTGCTCCCAGTGATTATTGAGCAGTAAATGGTTAACCTTGTACAGCACAGATGTCTCTGAAACAGCCTTTTAATTGGGGGCTCCCGAGGCCACACTGCCTGTACCCTGCTCCCAGGGATTATTGGGAAGTAAATGGTTAACTATATACAGGCGCAGAGGTCACTAAAAAAGCTTTTTAATTGGAGGCTCCCGGGGCCACGCTGCCTGACCCTTGCTCTCAGGGATTATTGAGCAGTAAATGGTTAACTATATACAGGCACAGAGGTCTCTGAAACAGCTTTTTAATTGGGGGCTCCCGTAACCACACTGCCTGTCCCCTGCTCCCAGGGATTATTGAGCTGTAAATGGTTAACTATATACAGCACAGAAGTCTCTGAAACTGCCTTTTAATTGGGGCTCCCGAGGCCACACTGCCTGTCCCCTGCTCCCAGGGATTATTGAGCAGTAAATGGTTAACTATATACAGCACAGAGCATCTGAAACAGCTTTTTAATTGGGGACTCCCAAGGCCACACTGCCTGTCCCCTGCTCCCAGGGATTATAGAGCAGTAAATGGTTAACTATATACAGGCGCAGAGATCACTGAAACAGCTTTTTAATTGGGGGCTCCCGAGGCCACACTGCCTGTCCCCTGCTCCCAGGGATTATTGAGAAGTAAATGGTTAATTATATACAGCACACAGGTCTCTGAAACAGCTTTTTAATTGGGGGCTCCCAAGGCCTCACTGGCTGTCCCCTGCTCCCAGGGATTATTGGAAAGTACACGGTTAACTATATACAGCATAGAAGTCTCTGAAACAGCTTTTTAATTGGGGGCACCCGAATCCAAACTACCTGTTTCCTGCTCCCAGGGATTATTGGGACGGACACGGTTAACTATATACAGCATAGAGGTCTCTGAAACAGCTTTTTAATTGGGGGCTCCCGAGGCCAAACTGCCTTCCCCCTGCTTCCAGGGATTATTGAGCAGTAATTGGTTAACTATATACAGGCATAAAGGTCTCTGAAACAGCTTTTTAATTGGGGACTCCCAAGGCCAAACAGCCTACCCCTGCTCCCAGGGATTATTGAGCAGTAATTGGTTAACTATATACAGGACAGAGGTCTCTGAAACAGCTTTTTAATTGGGGGCTCCCGAGGCCACACTGTCTGTCCCCTGCTCCCAGGGATTATTGAGCAGTAAATGGTTAACTACATATAGCACAGAGGTCTCTGAAACAGTTTTATAATTGGGGGCCCCCGAGGCCAAACTGCCTGTCCCCTGCTCCCAGGGATTATTGAGCAGTAAATGGTTCACTATATACACCACAGAGGTCACTGAAACAGCTTTTTAATTGGGGGCTCCCGGAGCCACACTGCCTGTCTCCTGCTCCCAGGGATTATTGAGCAGTAAATGGTTAAATACGTACAGCACAGAGGTCTCTGAAACAGCTTTTTAATTGGCGGCTCCCAAGGCCACATTGCCTGACCCCTGCTCCCAGGGATTATTTAGCAGTAAATGGTTAAATACGTACAGCACAGAGTATCTGAAACATCTTTTTAACTGGGGGCTCCCGAGGCCACACTGCCTGACCCCTGCTCCCAGTGTTTATTCAGCAGTAAATGGTTAACCTTGTACAGCACAGATGTCTCTGAAACAGCCTTTTAATTGGGGGCTCCCGAGGCCACACTGCCTGTACCCTGCTCCCAGGGATTATTGGGAAGTAAATGGTTGACTGTATACAGCACAGAGGTCTCCCAAACAGCTTTTTCATTGGGTGCTGCGAGGCCACACTGCCTGTCCCCTGCTCCCAGGGATTATTGAGCAGTAAATGGTTAACTATATACAGCACAGAGGTATCTGAAACAGCTTTTTAATTGGGGGCTCCCGGACCACACTGCCTGTCCCTGCTCCCAGGGATTATTGAGCAGTAAATGGTTAACGATATACTGCACAGAGGTCACTGAAACAGCTTTTTAATTGGGGGCGCCTGAGGCCACGCTGCCTGTACCCTGCTCCCAGGGATTATTGAGTAGTAAATGGTTAACTCTATACAGGCACAGAGGTCTCTGAAACAGCTTTTTAATTGGGGGCTCCCGGACCTCACTGCCTGTCTCTGCTCCCAGGGATAATTGAGCAGTAAATGGTTAACTATATACAGCACAGAGTATCTGAAACAGCTTTTTAATTGGTGACTCACAAGGCCAAACTGCCTGTCCCCTGCTCCCAGGGATTATTGAGCAGGAAATGGTTAACTATATAATGCACAGTGGCCTCTGAAACAGCTTTTTAATTGCGGGCTCCCCAGGCCACACTGCCTGTCCCCTGCTCCCAGGGATTATTGAGCAGTAAATGGTTAACTATATACAGCTCAGAGGTCACTGATTCAGCTTTTTAATTGGGGGCTCCCAGAGCCACACTGCCTGTCCCCTGCTCCGAAGGATTATTGAGCAGTAAATGGTTAACTATAAAATGCACAGAGGCCTCTGAAACAGCTTTTTAATTGGGGGCTCCCAAGGCCACACTGCCTGTCCCCTGCTCCCAGGGATTATTGAGCAGTAAATGGTTAACTGTATACAGCTCAGAGGTCACTGATTCAGCTTTTTAATTGGGGGCTCCCAGAGCCACACTGCCTGTCCCCTGCTCCGAAGGATTATTGAGCAGTAAATGGTTAACTATAAAATGCACAGAGGCCTCCGAAACAGCTTTTTAATTGGGGGCTCCAAGGCCACACTGCCTGTCCCCTGCTCCCAGGGATTATTGAGCAGTAAATGGTTAACTGTATACAGCACAGAGATCTCGGAAACAGCTTTTTAATTGGGGGATCCCGAGGCCAACCTGCCTGCCCCCTTCTCCCAGGGATTATTGAGAAGTAAGTGGATAACTCTGTACAGTACAGAGGTCTCTGAAACAGCATTTTAATTGGGGGCTCCCGGAGCCACACTGCCTGTCCCCTGCTCCGAAGGATTAATGAGCAGTAAATGGTTAACTAGATACAGCAAAGAGGTCTCTGAAACAGCTTTTTAAATGGGTGCTCCCGGACCACACTGCCTGTCCCTTGCTCCCAGGGATTATTGAGCAGTAAATGGTTAACTATATACATCACAGAGGTCTCTGAAACAGCTTTTTAATTGGGGGGCTCCCGAGGCAAACCTGCCTGCCCCCTTCTCCCAGGGATTATTGAGAAGTAAATGGATAACTCTGTACAGTACAGAGGTCTCAGAAACAGCTTTTTAATTGGGAGCACCCGAGACTACACTGCCTGTCCCCTGCTCCGAAGGATTAATGAGCAGTAAATGGTTAACCATATACAGCAAAGAGGTCTCTGAAACAGCTTTTTAAATGGGGGCTCCCGAGGCCACACTGCCTGTGCCCTGCTCCCAGGGATTATTGAGAAGTAAATGGTTAACTATATACAGCACAGATGTCTCTGAAACAGCTTTTTAATTGGGGGCTCCCGAGGCCACACTGCCTGTGCCCTGCTCGCAGGGATTATTGAGAAGTAAATGGTTAACTATATACAGGCGCAGAGGTCACTGAAACAGCTTTTTAATTGGAGGCTCCCGAGGCCACGCTGCCTGTCCCCTGCTCCCAGGGATTATTGAGCAGTAAATGGTTAACTATATACAGGCGCAGAGGTCACTGAAACAGCTTTTTAATTGGAGGCTCCCGACGCCACGCTGACTGGCCCTTGCTCTCAGGGATTATTGAGCAGTAAATGGTTAACTATATACAGGCACAGAGGTCTCTGAAACAGCTTTTTAATTGGGGGCTCCCGTAACCACACTGCCTGTCCCCTGCTCCCAGGGATTATTGAGCAGTAAATGGTGAACTACATACAGCACAGAGGTCTCTGAAACAGCTTTTTAATTGGGAGCTCCCGGACCACACTGCCTGTCCCCTGCTCAGAGGGATTATTGAGGAGTAAATGGTTAATTATATACAGCACAGAAGTCTCTGAAACAGCCTTTTAATTGGGGGCTCCCGAGGCCACACTGCCTGTCCCCTGCTCCCAGGGATTATTGAGCAGTAAATGGTTAACTATATACAGCACAGAGGTCTCTGAAACAGCTTTTTAATTGGGGGCACCCGAGGCTACACTGCCTGTCCCCTGCTCCGAAGGATTATTGAGCAGTAAATGGTTAACTATATCCAGCAAAGAGGTCTCTGAAACAGCTTTTTAAATGGGTGCTCCCGGACCACACTGCCTGCCCCTTGCTACCAGGGATTATTGAGCAGTAAATGGTTAACTATATACAGGCGCAGAGGTCACTGAAACAGCTTTTTAATTGGGGGCTCCCGAGGCCACGCTGCCTGTCCCCTGCTTCCAGGGATTATTGAGCAGTAATTGGTTAACTATATACAGGCACAAATGTCTCTGAAACAGCTTTTTAATTGGGGACTCCCAAGGCCAAACAGCCTACCCCTGCTCCCAGGGATTGTTGAGCAGTAAATGGTTAACTAGATACAGCACAGAGTATCTGAAACAGCTTTTTAATTGGGGCTCCCGAGGCCACGCTGCCTGTCCCCTGCTCCCAGGGATTATTGAGCAGTAATTGGTTAACTATATACAGCACAGAGGCCACTGAAACAGCTTTTTTAATTGGCGGCTCCCGAGGCCACACTGTCTGTCCCCTGCTCCCATGGATTATTGAGCAGTAAATGATTATCTATATATAGCACAGAGGTCTCTGAAACAGCTTTTTATGGGGAGCTCCCGAGGCCTCACTGCCTGTCCCCTGCTCCCAGGGATTATTGAGCAGTAAATGGTTAAATACGTACAGCATAGAGGTCTCTGACACAGCCATTTAATTGGGGGCTCCTGAAACCACACTGCCTTTCCCCTGCTGCCAGGGATTATTGGGAAGTAAATGGTTAACTGTATACAGCACAGAGGTCTCCCAAACAGCTTTTTCATTGGGTGCTGCGAGGCCAGACTGCCTGTCCCCTCCTCCAAGGGATTATTGAGCAGTAAATGGTTAACTATATACACGCGCAGTGTTCTCTGACACAGCATTTTAATTGGGGGCTCCCGGACCACACTGCCTGTCCCCTGCTCCCAGGGATTATTGAGCAGTAAATGGTTAACTATATACTGCACAGAGTATCTGAAACAGCTTTTTAATTGGGGGCTCCCGAGGCCACACTGCCTGTCCCCTGCTCCCAGGGATTATTGAGCAGTAAATGGTTAACTATATACAGCACAGAGGTCTCTGAAGCAGCTTTTTAATTGGGGGCTCCCGAGGCCACACTGCCTGTCCCCTGCTCCCAGGGATTATTGAGCAGTAAATGGTTAACTATATAATGGCACAGAGGTCTCTGAAACAGCTTTTTAATTGGGGGCTTCCGAGGCCAAACTGCCTTCCCCCTGCTTCCAGGGATTATTGAGCAGTAAATGGTTAACTATGTACAGCACAGAGGTCTCTGAAACAGCTTTTTAATTGGAGACTCCCGAAGCCACACTGTCTGTCCCCTGCTCCCAGGGATTATTGAGCAGTAAATGGTTAACTATATACAGGCACAGAGGTCTCTGAAACAGCTTTTTAATTGGGGGCTCCGGAGGCCACACTGTCTGTCCCCTGCTCCCAGGGATTATTGAGCAGTAAATGATTAACTATATACAGCACAGAGGTCTCTGAAACAGCGTTTTAATTGGGGGCTCCCGGACTACACTGCCTGTCCCCTGCTCCCAGGGATTATTGAGAAGCAAATGGTTAACTATATACTGCTCAGAGGTCTCTGAAACAGCTTTTTAATTGGGGGCTTCCGAGGCCAAACTGCCTTCCCCCTGCTTCCAGGGATTATTGAGCAGTAAGTGGTTTACTATATACAGGCACAGAGGTCTCTGAAACAGCTTTTTAATTGGAGACTCCCGAAGCCACACTGTCTGTCCCCTGCTCCTAGGGATTATTGAGCAGTAAATGGTTAACTATATACAGGCACAGAGGTCTCTGAAACAGCTTTTTAATTGGGGGCTCCGGAGGCCACACTGTCTGTCCCCTGCTCCCAGGGATTATTGAGCAGTAAATGATTAACTATATACAGCACAGAGGTCTCTGAAACAGCGTTTTAATTGGGGGCTCCCGGACTACACTGCCTGTCCCCTGCTCCCAGGGATTATTGAGAAGCAAATGGTTAACTATATACTGCTCAGAGGTCTCTGAAACAGCTTTTTAATTGGGGGGTCCCGGAGACACACTGCCTGTCCCCTTCTCCCAGGGATTATTGAGAAGTAAATAGTTAATTATATACAGCACAGAGGTCTCTGAAACAGCTTTTTAATTGGGGGCTCCCGAGGCCACACTGCCTGTCCCCTGCTCCTAGGTATTATTGAGCAGTAAATGGTTAACTCTATACAGGCACAGAAGTCTCTGAAACAGCTTTTTAATTGGGGGCTCCCGAGCCCACACTGCCTGTCCCCTGCTCCCATCGATTATTGAGCAGTAAATGGTTAACTATATACAGCACAGAGTATCTGAAACACCTTTTTAACTGGGGGCTCCCGAGGCCACACTGCCTGTCCCCTGCTCCCAGTGATTATTGAGCAGTAAATGGTTAACCTTGTACAGCACAGATGTCTCTGAAACAGCCTTTTAATTGGGGGCTCCCGAGGCCACACTGCCTGTACCCTGCTCCCAGGGTTTATTGGGAAGTAAATGGTTAACTATATACAGGCGCAGAGGTCACTGAAACAGCTTTTTAATTGGAGGCTCCCGGGGCCACGCTGCCTGACCCTTGCTCTCAGGGATTATTGAGCAGTAAATGGTTAACTATATACAGGCACAGAGGTCTCTGAAACAGCTTTTTAATTGGGGGCTCCCGTAACCACACTGCCTGTCCCCTGCTCCCAGGGATTATTGAGCAGTAAATGGTTAACTAGATACAGCACAGAAGTCTCTGAAACAGCCTTTTAATTGGGGCTCCCGAGGCCACACTGCCTGTCCCCTGCTCCCAGGGATTATTGAGCAGTAAATGGTTAACTATATACAGCACAGAGCATCTGAAACAGCTTTTTAATTGGGGACTCCCAAGGCCACACTGCCTGTCCCCTGCTCCCAGGGATTATTGAGCAGTAAATGGTTAACTATATACAGGCGCAGAGATCACTGAAACAGCTTTTTAATTGGGGGCTCCCGAGGCCACACTGCCTGTCCCCTGCTCCCAGGGATTATTGAGAAGTAAATGGTTAATTATATACAGCACAGAGGTCTCTGAAACAGCTTTTTAATTGGGGGCTCCCAAGGCCTCACTGGCTGTCCCCTGCTCCCAAGGATTATTGGAAAGTACACGGTTAACTATATACAGCATAGAAGTCTCTGAAACAGCTTTTTAATTGGGGGCACCCGAATCCAAACTACCTGTTTCCTGCTCCCAGGGATTATTGGGACGGACACGGTTAACTATATACAGCATAGAGGTCTCTGAAACAGCTTTTTAATTGGGGGCTCCCGAGGCCAAACTGCCTTCCCCCTGCTTCCAGGGATTATTGAGCAGTAATTGGTTAACTATATACAGGCATAATGGTCTCTGAAACAGCTTTTTAATTGGGGACTCCCAAGGCCAAACAGCCTACCCCTGCTCCCAGGGATTATTGAGCAGTAATTGGTTAACTATATACAGGACAGAGGTCTCTGAAACAGCTTTTTAATTGGGGGCTCCCGAGGCCACACTGTCTGTCCCCTGCTCCCAGGGATTATTGAGCAGTAAATGGTTAACTACATATAGCACAGAGGTCTCTGTAACAGTTTTATAATTGGGGGCCCCCGAGGCCAAACTGCCTGTCCCCTGCTCCCAGGGATTATTGAGCAGTAAATGGTTCACTATATACACCACAGAGGTCACTGAAACAGCTTTTTAATTGGGGGCTCCCGGAGCCACACTGCCTGTCTCCTGCTCCCAGGGATTATTGAGCAGTAAATGGTTAAATACGTACAGCACAGAGGTCTCTGAAACAGCTTTTTAATTGGCGGCTCCCAAGGCCACACTGCCTGACCCCTGCTCCCAGGGATTATTTAGCAGTAAATGGTTAAATACGTACAGCACCGATGTCTCTGAAACAGCCTTTTAATTGGGGGCTCCCGAGGCCACACTGCCTGTACCCTGCTCCCAGGGATTATTGGGAAGTAAATGGTTGACTGTATACAGCACAGAGGTCTCCCAAACAGCTTTTTCATTGGGTGCTGCGAGGCCACACTGCCTGTCCCCTGCTCCCAGGGATTATTGAGCAGTAAATGGTTAACTATATACAGCACAGAGGTATCTGAAACAGCTTTTTAATTGGGGGCTCCCGGACCACACTGCCTGACCCTGCTCCCAGGGATTATTGAGCAGTAAATGGTTAACGATATACTGCACAGAGGTCACTGAAACAGCTTTTTAATTGGAGGCGCCTGAGGCCACGCTGCCTGTACCCTGCTCCCAGGGATTATTGAGTAGTAAATGGTTAACTCTATACAGGCACAGAGGTCTCTGAAACAGCTTTTTAATTGGGGGCTCCCGGACCTCACTGCCTGTCTCTGCTCCCAGGGATAATTGAGCAGTAAATGGTTAACTATATACAGCACAGAGTATCTGAAACAGCTTTTTAATTGGTGACTCACAAGGCCAAACTGCCTGTCCCCTGCTCCCAGGGATTATTGAGCAGGAAATGGTTAACTATATAATGCACAGTGGCCTCTGAAACAGCTTTTTAATTGGGGGCTCCCCAGGCCACACTGCCTGTCCCCTGCTCCCAGGGATTGTTGAGCAGTAAATGGTTAAGTATATACAGCACAGAGATCTCGGAAACAGCTTTTTAATTGGGAGCTCCCGGACCACACTGCCTGTCCCCTGCTCAGAGGGATTATTGAGGAGTAAATGGTTAATTATATACAGCACAGAAGTCTCTGAAACAGCCTTTTAATTGGGGCTCCCGAGGCCACACTGCCTGTCCCCTCCTCCCAGAGATTATTGAGCAGTAAATGGTTAACTATGTACAGGCACAGATGTCTCTGAAACAGCTTTTTAATTGGGGGCTCCCGAGGCCACACTGCCTGTCCCCTGCTCCCAGGGATTATTGAGCAGTAAATGGTTAACTATATACAGCACAGAGGTCTCTGAAACACCTTTTTAACTGGGGGCTCCCGAGGCCACACTGCCTGTCCCCTGCTCCCAGGGATTATTGAGCAGTAAATGGTTAACTATATACAGCACAGAGTATCTGAAACAGCTTTTTAATTGGGGGCTCCCGAGGCCACACTGCCTGTCCCCTGCTCCCAGGGATTATTGAGCAGTAAATGGTTAACTATATACAGCACAGAGTATCTGAAACAGCTTTTTAATTGGGGGCCCCTGAGGCCAAACTGCCTGTCCCCTGCTCCCAGGGATTATTGAGCAGTAAATGGTTAACTATATACAGGCACAAAGGTCTCTGAAACAGCTTTTTAATTGGTGGCTCATAAGGCCAAACTGCCTGTCCCCTGCTCCCCGGGATTATTGAGCAGTAAATGGTTAACTATATAATGCACAGTGGCCTCTGAAACAGCTTTCTAATTGGGGGCTCCCCAGGCCACACTGCCTGTCCCCTGCTCCCAGGGATTATTGAGCAGTAAATGGTTAACTATATAATGCACAGTGGCCTCTGAAACAGCTTTTTAATTGGGGGCTCCCCAGGCCACACTGCCTGTCCCCTGCTCCCAGGGATTGTTGAGCAGTAAATGGTTAACTATATACAGCACAGAGGTCACTGATTCAGCTTTTTAATTGGGGGCTCCCAGAGCCACACTGCCTGTCCCCTGCTCCGAAGGATTATTGAGCAGTAAATGGTTAACTACAAAATGCACAGAGGCCTCTGAAACAGCTTTTTAATTGGGGGCTCCCAAGGCCACACTGCCTGTCCCCTGCTCCCAGGGATTATTGAGCAGTAAATGGTTAACTGTATACAGCACAGAGATCTCGGAAACAGCTTTTAATTGGGGGATCCCGAGGCCAACCTGCCTGCCCCCTTCTCCCAGGGATTATTGAGAAGTAAATGGATAACTCTGTACAGTACAGAGGTCTCTGAAACAGCTTTTTAATTGGGAGCACCCGAGGCTACACTGCCTGTCCCCTGCTCCGAAGGATTAATGAGCAGTAAATGGTTAACTATATACAGCACAGAGGTCTCTGAAACACCTTTTTAACTGGGGGCTCCCGAGGCCACACTGCCTGTCCCCTGCTCCCAGGGATTATTGAGCAGTAAATGGTTAACTATATACAGCACAGAGTATCTGAAACAGCTTTTTAATTGGGGGCTCCCGAGGCCACACTGCCTGTCCCCTGCTCCCAGGGATTATTGAGCAGTAAATGGTTAACTATATACAGCACAGAGTATCTGAAACAGCTTCTTAATTGGGGGCCCCTGAGGCCAAACTGCCTGTCCCCTGCTCCCAGGGATTATTGAGCAGTAAATGGTTAACTATATACAGGCACAAAGGTCTCTGAAACAGCTTTTTAATTGGTGACCCATAAGGCCAAACTGCCTGTCCCCTGCTCCCAGGGACTATTGAGCAGTAAATGGTTAACTATACAATGCACAGTGGCCTCTGAAACAGCTTTTTAATTGGAGGCTCCCCAGGCCACACTGCCTGACCCCTGCTCCCAGGGATTATTGAGCAGTAAATGGTTAACTATATACTGCACAGAGGTCACTGATTCAGCTTTTTAATTGGGGGCTCCCGAGGCCACACTGCCTGACCCCTGCTCCCAGGGATTATTGAGCAGTAAATGGTTAGCTATATACAGCACAGAGGTCACTGAAACAGCTTTTTAACTGGGGGCTCCCGAGGCCACACTGCCTGACCCCTGCTCCCAGGGATTATTGAGCAGTAAATGGTTAACTCTGTACAGCACAGAGGTCTCGGAAACAGTTTTTTAATTGGGGGCACCCGAGGCTACACTGCCTGTCCCCTGCTCCGAAGGATTATTGAGCAGTAAATGGTTAACTATATACAGGCGCAGAAGTCTCTGAAACAGCTTTTTAAATGGGTGCTCCCGGACCACACTGCCTGTCCCTTTCTCCCAGGGATTATTGAGCAGTAAATGGTTAACTATATACAGGCGCAGAGGTCACTGAAACAGCTTTTTAATTGGGAGCTCCCGAGGCCACACTGCCTGACCCTTGCTCTCAGGGATTATTGAGCAGTAAATGGTTAACTATATACAGGCACAGATGTCTCTGAAACAGCTTTTTAATTGGGGGCTCCCGAGGCCACACTGCCTGTCCCCTGCTCCCAGGGATTATTGAGCAGTAAATGGTTAACTATATACAGCACAGAGGTCTCTGAAACAGCCTTTTAATAGGGGGCTCCCTTGGCCACACTGCCTGTCCCCTGCTCCAATGGATTATTGAGCAGTAAATGGTTAACTCTATACAGGCACAGAGGTCTCCGAAACAGCTTTTTAATTGGGGGCTCCCGTGGCCACACTGCCTGACCCCTGTTCCCAGGGATTGCTGAGCAGTAAATGGTTAACTCTATACAGGCACAGAGATGTCTGAAACAGCTTTTTAATTGGGGGCTCCCGAGGCCAACCTGCCTGTCCCTTCTCCCAGGGATTATTGAGCAGTAAATGGTTAACTGTATAGAGGCGCAGAGATCACTGAAACAGCTTTTTAATTGGGGCTCCCAGACCACACTGCCTGTCCCCTGCTCCCAGGAATTATTGAGAAGTAAATGGTTAATTATATACAGCACAGAGGTCTCTGAAACAGCTTTTTAATTGGGGTCTCCCAAGGCCTCACTGGCTGTCCCCCGCTGCCAGGGGTTATTGAGAAGTAAATGGTTAACTATATACAGGCACAGAGGTCTCTGAAACAGCTTTTTAATTGGGAGCTCCCGAGGCCACACTGCCTGTCCCCTGCTCCCAGGGATTATTGGGAAGTACACGGTTAACTATATACAGCACAGAGGTCTCTGAAACAGCTTTTTAATTGGGGACTCCCGGAGCCACACTGCCTGTCCCCTGCTCCCACGAATTATTGAGCAATAATTGGTTAACTATATACAGCACAGAGGCCTCTGAAACAGTTTTTTTAATTGGGGGCTCCCGAAGCCACACTGCCTGTCCCCTGCTCCCAGGGATTATTGAGCAGTAAATGGTTAACTATATACAGCACAGAGGTCTCTGAAACACCTTTTTAACTGGGGGTCCCGAGGCCACACTGCCTGTCCCCTGCTCCCAGGGATTATTGAGCAGTAAATGGTTAACTATATACTGCATATATGTCTCTGAAACATCTTTTTAATTGGAGGCTCTCGAGACCACACTGCCTGTCCCCTGCAACCAGGGATTATTGAGCAGTAAATGGTGAACTATATACAGCACAGAGTATCTGAAACAGCTTTTTAATTGGGGGCTCCCGGAGCCACACAGCCTGTCCGCTGCTCCCAGGGATTATTGAGCAGTAAATGGTTAACTATGTACAGCACAGAAGTCTCTGAAACGGCCTTATAATTGGGGCTCCCGAGGCCACACTGCCTGTCCCCTGCTCCAAGGGATTATTGAGCAGTAAATGGTTAACTATATACAGCACAGAGGTCTCTGAAACACCTTTTTAACTGGGGGCTCCCGAGGCCACACTGCCTGTCCCCTGCTCCCAGGGATTATTGAGCAGTAAATGGTTAACTATATACAGGCACAGAGGGCTCTGAAACAGCTTTTTAATTGGGAGCTCCCGAGGCCACACTGCCTGTCCCCTGCTCCCAGGGATTATTGGGAAGTACACGGTTCACTATATACAGCATAGAGGTGTCTGAAACAGCTTTTTAATTGGGGTCTCCCGGACCACACTGCCTGGCCCCTGCTCCCAGGGATTATTGAGCAGTAAATGGTTAACTATATACAGCACAGAGGCCTCTGAAACAGTTTTTTTAAATGGGTGCTCCCGGACCACACTGCCTGTCCCCTGCTCCCAGGGATTATTGGGAAGTACACGGTTCACTATATACAGCATAGAGGTGTCTGAAACAGCTTTTTAATTCGGGGCTCCCGAGGCCAAACTGCCTGTCCCTTGCTCCCAGGGATTATTGAGCAGTAAATGGTTAACTATATACAGGCGCAGAGGTCACTGAAACAGCTTATTAATTGGGAGCTCCCGAGGCCACACTGCCTGACCCCTGCTCAGAGGGATTATTGAGCAGGAAATGGTTAACTTTATACAGCACAGATGTCTCTGAAACAGCTTTTTAATTGGTGGCTCCCGAGGCCAACCTGCCTTTCTTTTCTCCCAGGGTTTATTGAGAAGTAAATGGTCAACTACATAAAGCACAGAGGACTCTGAAACAGCTTTTTAATTGAGGGCTCCCGGACCACACTGCCTGTCCCCTGCTCCCAGGGATTATTGAGAAGTAAATGGTTAATTATATACAGCACAGAGGTCTCTGAAACAGCTTTTTAATTGGGGGCTCCCAAGGCCACACTGCCTGTCCCCTGCTCCCAGGGATTATTGGGAAGTACACGGTTAACTATATACAGCATAGAGGTCTCTGAAACAGCTTTTTAATTGGGGACTCCCGAAGCCACACTGTCTGTCCCCTGCTCCCAGGGATTATTGAGCAGTACATGATTAACTATATACAGCACAGAGGTCCCTGAAACAGCTTTTTAATTGGGAGCTCCCGGTCCACACTGCCTG
The DNA here is from genome assembly GCF_047496885.1 of Scyliorhinus torazame. Taxonomy (NCBI): domain Eukaryota; kingdom Metazoa; phylum Chordata; class Chondrichthyes; order Carcharhiniformes; family Scyliorhinidae; genus Scyliorhinus; species Scyliorhinus torazame. Next base: position 42,568 of record NW_027308309.1, on the reverse strand, counting down.
TCCCCTGCTCAGAGGGATTATTGAGCAGGAAATGGTTAACTTTATACAGCACAGAGTATCTGGAACACCTTTTTAATTGGGGGCTCCCGAGGCCACACTGCCTGTCCCCTGCTCCCAGGGATTATTGAGCAGTAAATGGTTAACTATATACAGCACAGAGGTCTCTGAAACAACCTTTTAATTGGGGGCTCCCGAGGCCACACTGCCTGTCCCCTGCTCCCAGGGATTATTGAGCAGTAAATGGTTAACTATGTACAGCGCAGAAGTCTCTGAAACGGCCTTTTAATTGGGGCTCCCGAGGCCACACTGCCTGTCCCCTGCTCCAAGGGATTATTGAGCAGTAAATGGTTAACTCTATACAGGCACAGAGGTCTCTGAAACAGCTTTTTAATTGGGGGCTCCCGAGGCCACACTGCCTGACCCCTGTTCCCTGGGATTGCTGAGCAGTAAATGGTTAACTCTATACAGGCACAGAGATGTCTGAAACAGCTTTTTAATTGGTGGCTCCCGAGGCCAACCTGCCTGTCCCTTCTCCCACGGTTTATTGAGAAGTAAATGGTCAACTATATAAAGCACAGAGGACTCTGAAACAGCTTTTTAATTGGGGGCTCCCGGACCACACTGCCTGTCCCCTGCTCCCAGGGATTATTGAGAAGTAAATGGTTAATTATATACAGCATAGAGATCTCTGAAACAGCTTTTTAATTGGGGGCTCCCAAGGCCACACTGCCTGTCCCCTGCTCCCAGGGATTATTGGGAAGTACACGGTTAACTATATACAGCATAGAGGTCTCTGAAACAGCTTTTTAATTGGGGGCTCCCGAATCCAAACTGCCTTCCCCCTGCTTCCAGGGATTATTGAGCAGTAATTTGTGAACTATATACAGCACAAAGGTCTCTGAAACAGCTTTTTAATTGGGGACTCCCGAAACCACACTGTCTGTCCCCTGCTCCCAGGGATTATTGAGCAGTAAATGATTAACTATATACCGCACAGAGGTCCCTGAAACAGCTTTTTAATTGGGAGCTCCCGGTCCACACTGCCTGTCCCCTGCTCAGAGGGATTATTGAGCAGGAAATGGTTAACTTTATACAGCACAGAGTATCTGAAACACCTTTTTAACTGGGGGCTCCCGAGGCCACACTGCCTGTCCCCTGCTCCCAGGGATTATTGAGCAGTAAATGGTTAACTGTATACAGCACAGAGTATCTGGAACACCTTTTTAATTGGGGGCTCCCGAGGCCACACTGCCTGTCCCCTGCTCCCAGGGATTATTGAGCAGTAAATGGTTAACTATATACAGCACAGAGGTCTCTGAAACAGCTTTTTAATTGGGGGGCTCCCGAGGCCACACTGCCTGCCCCCCTGCTCCCAGGGATTATTGAGCAGTAAATGGTTAACTATATACAGCACAGAGGTCTCTGAAACAGCTTTTTAATTGGGGGCTCCTGAGGCCACACTGCCTGTTCCCTGCTCCCAGGGATTATTGATAATTAAATGGTTAACCATATACAGCACAGAGGTCTCTGAATCAGCTTTTTAATTGGGGTTCTCGAGGCCACACTGACTGTCCCCTGCTCCCAGGGATTATTGAGCAGTAAATGGTTAAATACGTACAGCACAGAGGTCTCTGAAACAGCTTTTTAATTGGCGGCTCCAGCGGCCACACAGCCTGTCCCCTGCTCCCAGGGATTATTGAGCAGTGAATGGTTAACTATATACAGCAAAGAGGTCTCTGACACAGCATTTTAATTGGGGTCTCCCGGACCACACTGCCTGACCCCTGCTCCCAGGGATTATTGAGCAGTAAATGGTTAGCTATATACAGCACAGAGTTCTCTGAAACAGCTTTTTAATTGGGGGCTCCCGAGGCCACACTGCCTGTTCCCTGCTCCCAGGGATTATTGAGCAGTAAATGGTTAACTATATACAGCACAGAGGTCTCTGACACAGCATTTTAATTGGGGTCTCCCGGACCACACTGCCTGACCCCTGCTCCCAGGGATTATTGAGCAGTAAATGGTTAGCTATATACAGCACACAGGTCTCTGAAACAGCTTTTTAATTGGGGGCTCCCGAGGCCACCCTGCCTGCCCCCTGCTCCCAGGGATTATTGAGCAGTAAATGGTTAGCTATATACAGCACAGAGGTCTCCGACACAGCATTTTAATTGGGGTCTCCCGGACCACACTGCCTGACCCCTGCTCCCAGGGATTATTGAGCAGTAAATGGTTAGCTATATACAGCACACAGGTCTCTGAAACAGCTTTTTAATTGGGGGCTCCCGAGGCCACCCTGCCTGCCCCCTGCTCCCAGGGATTATTGAGCAGTAAATGGTTAACCATATACAGCAAAGACGTCTCTGAAACAGCTTTTTAATTGGGGGCTCACGGACCACACTGCCTGTCCCCTGCTCCAAGGGACTATTGAGAAGTAAATGGTTAACTATATACAGCACAGAGGTCTCTGAAACAGCTTTTTAATTGGGGGCTTCCGAGGCCACACTGCCCGCTCCCTGCTCCCAGGGATTATTGAGAATTAAATGGTTAATTATATACTGCACAGAGGTCTCTGAAACAGCTTTTTAATTGTGGGCTCCCGGACCACACTGCCTGTCCCCTGCTCCCAGGGTTTATTGAGCAGTAAATGGTTAACTATATACAGGCACAGAGGTCTCTGAAACAGCTTTTTAATTGGGGGCTCCCGAGTCCACACTGCCTATCCCCTACTCCCAGGGATTATTGAGCAGTAAATGGTTAACTATATACAGCACAGAGTATCTGAAACACCTTTTTAACTGGGGGCTCCCGAGGCCACACTGGCTGACCCCTGCTCCCAGGGATTATTGAGCAGTAAATGGTTAACTATATACAGCACAGAGGCCTCTGACACAGCATTTTAATTGGGGTCTCCCGGACCACACTGCCTGACCCCTGCTCCCAGGGATTATTGAGCAGTAAATGGTTAGCTATATACAGCACACAGGTCTCTGAAACAGCTTTTTCATTGGGGGCTCCCGAGGCCACCCTGCCTTCCCCCGGCTCCCAGGGATTACTGAGCAGTAAATGGTTAACCATATACAGCAAAGACGTCTCTGAAACAGCTTTTTAATTGGGGGCTCCCGAGTCCACACTGCCTATCCCCTACTCCCAGGGATTATTGAGCAGTAAATGGTTAACTATATACAGCACAGAGTATCTGAAACACCTTTTTAACTGGGGGCTCCCGAGGCCACACTGGCTGACCCCTGCTCCCAGGGATTATTGAGCAGTAAATGGTTAACCATATACAGTAAAGACGTGTCTGAAATAGCTTTTTAATTTGGGGCTCACGGACCACACTGCGTGTCCCCTGCTCCCAGGGATTATTGAGAAGCAAATGGTTAACTATATACAGCACAGAGGTCTCTGAAACAGCTTTTTAATTGGGGGCTCCCGAGGCCACACTGCCTGTTCCCTGCTCTCAGGGATTATTGAGCAGTAAATGGTTAACTATATACAGCACAGAGGTCTCTGACACAGCATTTTAATTGGGGTCTCCCGGACCACACTGCCTGACCCCTGCTCCCAGGGATTATTGAGCAGTAAATGGTTAGCTATATACAGCACACAGGTCTCTGAAACAGCTTTTTCATTGGGGGCTCCCGAGGCCACATTGCCTGCCCCCTGCTCCCAGGGATTACTGAGCAGTAAATGGTTAACCATATACAGCAAAGACGTCTCTGAAACAGCTTTTTAATTGGGGGCTCACGGACCACACTGCCTGTCCCCTGCTCCAAGGGACTATTGAGAAGTAAATGGTTAACTATATACAGCACAGAGGTCTCTGAAACAGCTTTTTAATTGGGGGCTTCCGAGGCCACACTGCCTGCTCCCTGCTCCCAGGGATTATTGAGAAGTAAATGGTTAATTATATTCTGCACAGAGGTCTCTGAAACAGCTTTTTAATTGTGGGCTCCCGGACCACACTGCCTGTCCCCTGCTCCCAGGGTTTATTGAGCAGTAAATGGTTAACTATATACAGGCACAGAGGTCTCTGAAACACCTTTTTAACTGGGGGCTCCCGAGGCCACACTGCCTGACCCCTGCTCCCAGGGATTATTGAGCAGTAAATGGTTAAATACGTACAGCACAGAGGTCTCTGAAACAGCCATTTGATTGGGGGCTCGTGAGGCCACACTGCCTTTTCCCTGCTGCCAGGGATTATTGGGAAGTAAATGGTTAACTGTATACAGCGCAGTGTCCTCTGACACAGCATTTTAATTGGGGGCTCCCGGACCACACTGCCTGTCTCCTGCTCCCAGGGATTATTGAGCAGTAAATGGTTAACTATATACAGCACAGAGGTCTCCGAAACAGCTTTTTAATTGGGGGCTCCCGGACCACACTGCCTGTCCCCTGCTCCAAAGGAATTATTTAGCAGTAAATGGTTAACTATATACTGCACAGAGGTCACTGATTCAGCTTTTTAATTGGGGGCTCCCGAGGCCACACTGCCTGTCCCCTGCTCCCAGGGATTATTGAGCAGTAAATGTTTAACCCTGTACAGCACAAAGGTCTCCCAAACAGCTTTTTCATTGGGGGCTCCCGAGGCCACACTGCCTGTCCCCTGCTCCCAGGGATTATTGAGCAGTAAATGGTTAACTATATACAGGTGCAGTGGTCTCTGACACGGCATTTTAACTGGTGGGCCCCTGACCACACTGCCTGTCCCCTGCTCCCAGGGATTATTGAGCAGTAAATGGTTAAATATATACAGCACAGAGGTCTCTGAAACAGCTTTTTAATTGGGGGTTCCCGAGGCCACACTGCCTGAACCCTGCTCCCAGGGATTATTGAGAAGTAAATGGTTAACTATATACTGCACAGAGGTCACTGATTCAGCTTTTTAATTGGGGGCTCCCGAGGCCACACTGCCTGTCCCCTGCTCCCAGGGATTATTGAGCAGTAAATGTTTAACCCTGTACAGCACAAAGGTCTCCCAAACAGCTTTTTCATTGGGGGCTCCCGAGGCCACACTGCCTGTCCCCTGCTCCCAGGGATTATTGAGCAGTAAATGGTTAACTATATACAGGTGCAGTGGTCTCTGACACTTCATTTTAACTGGTGGGCCCCTGACCACACTGCCTGTCCCCTGCTCCCAGGGATTATTGAGCAGTAAATGGTTAAATATATACAACACAGAGGTCTCTGAAACAGCTTTTCAATTGGGGGTTCCCGAGGCCACACTGCCTGTCCCCTGCTCCCAGGGATTATTGGGAAGTACACGGTTCACCATATACAGCATAGAGGTCTCTGAAACAGCTTTTTAATTCGGGGCTCCCGAGGCCAAACTGCCTGTCCCCTGCTCCCAGGGATTAGTGAGCAGTATTTGGTTAACTATATACAGCACAGAGGCCTCTGAAACAGTTTTTTTAAATGGGTGCTCCCGGACCACACTGCCTGTCCCTTGCTCCCAGGCATTATTGAGCAGTAAATGGTTAACTATATACAGGCGCAGAGGTCACTGAAACAGTTTATTAATTGGGAGCTCCCGAGGCCACACTGCCTGACCCTTGCTCTCAGGGATTATTGAGCAGTAAATGGTTAACTATATACAGGCACAGATGTCTCTGAAACAGCTTTTTAATTGGGGGCTCCCGAGGCCACACTGCCTGTCCCCTGCTCCCAGGGATTATTGAGCAGTAAATGGTTAACTATATACAGGCACAGATGTCTCTGAAACAGCTTTTTAATTGGGGGCTCCCGAGGCCACACTGCCTGTCCCCTGCTCCCAGGGATTATTGAGCAGTAAATGGTTAACTATATACAGCACAGAGGTCTCTGAAACAACCTTTTAATTGGGGGCTCCCGAGGCCACACTGGCTGTCCCCTGTCCCCAGGGATTATTGAGCAGTAAATGGTTAACTATGTACAGCACAGAAGTCTCTGAAACGGCCTTTTAATTGGGGCTCCCGAGGCCACACTGCCTGTCCCCTGCTCCAAGGGATTATTGAGCAGTAAATGGTTAACTATATACAGCACAGAGGTCCCTGAAACAGCTTTTTAATTGGGAGCTCCCGGTCCACACTGCCTGTCCCCTGCTCAGAGGGATTATTGAGCAGGAAATGGTTAACTTTATACAGCACAGAGTATCTGAAACACCTTTTTAACTGGGGGCTCCCGAGGCCACACTGCCTGTCCCCTGCTCCCAGGGATTATTGAGCAGTAAATGGTTAACTGTATACAGCACAGAGTATCTGGAACACCTTTTTAATTGGGGGCTCCCGAGGCCACACTGCCTGTCCCCTGCTCCCAGGGATTATTGAGCAGTAAATGGTTAACTATATACAGCACAGAGGTCTCTGAAACAGCTTTTTAATTGGGGGGCTCCCGAGGCCACACTGCCTGCCCCCCTGCTCCCAGGGATTATTGAGCAGTAAATGGTTAACTATATACAGCACAGAGGTCTCTGAAACAGCTTTTTAATTGGGGGCTCCTGAGGCCACACTGCCTGTTCCCTGCTCCCAGGGATTATTGATAATTAAATGGTTAACCATATACAGCACAGAGGTCTCTGAATCAGCTTTTTAATTGGGGTTCTCGAGGCCACACTGACTGTCCCCTGCTCCCAGGGATTATTGAGCAGTAAATGGTTAAATACGTACAGCACAGAGGTCTCTGAAACAGCTTTTTAATTGGCGGCTCCAGCGGCCACACAGCCTGTCCCCTGCTCCCAGGGATTATTGAGCAGTGAATGGTTAACTATATACAGCAAAGAGGTCTCTGACACAGCATTTTAATTGGGGTCTCCCGGACCACACTGCCTGACCCCTGCTCCCAGGGATTATTGAGCAGTAAATGGTTAGCTATATACAGCACAGAGTTCTCTGAAACAGCTTTTTAATTGGGGGCTCCCGAGGCCACACTGCCTGTTCCCTGCTCCCAGGGATTATTGAGCAGTAAATGGTTAACTATATACAGCACAGAGGTCTCTGACACAGCATTTTAATTGGGGTCTCCCGGACCACACTGCCTGACCCCTGCTCCCAGGGATTATTGAGCAGTAAATGGTTAGCTATATACAGCACACAGGTCTCTGAAACAGCTTTTTAATTGGGGGCTCCCGAGGCCACCCTGCCTGCCCCCTGCTCCCAGGGATTATTGAGCAGTAAATGGTTAGCTATATACAGCACAGAGGTCTCCGACACAGCATTTTAATTGGGGTCTCCCGGACCACACTGCCTGACCCCTGCTCCCAGGGATTATTGAGCAGTAAATGGTTAGCTATATACAGCACACAGGTCTCTGAAACAGCTTTTTAATTGGGGGCTCCCGAGGCCACCCTGCCTGCCCCCTGCTCCCAGGGATTATTGAGCAGTAAATGGTTAACCATATACAGCAAAGACGTCTCTGAAACAGCTTTTTAATTGGGGGCTCACGGACCACACTGCCTGTCCCCTGCTCCAAGGGACTATTGAGAAGTAAATGGTTAACTATATACAGCACAGAGGTCTCTGAAACAGCTTTTTAATTGGGGGCTTCCGAGGCCACACTGCCCGCTCCCTGCTCCCAGGGATTATTGAGAATTAAATGGTTAATTATATACTGCACAGAGGTCTCTGAAACAGCTTTTTAATTGTGGGCTCCCGGACCACACTGCCTGTCCCCTGCTCCCAGGGTTTATTGAGCAGTAAATGGTTAACTATATACAGGCACAGAGGTCTCTGAAACAGCTTTTTAATTGGGGGCTCCCGAGTCCACACTGCCTATCCCCTACTCCCAGGGATTATTGAGCAGTAAATGGTTAACTATATACAGCACAGAGTATCTGAAACACCTTTTTAACTGGGGGCTCCCGAGGCCACACTGGCTGACCCCTGCTCCCAGGGATTATTGAGCAGTAAATGGTTAACTATATACAGCACAGAGGTCTCTGACACAGCATTTTAATTGGGGTCTCCCGGACCACACTGCCTGACCCCTGCTCCCAGGGATTATTGAGCAGTAAATGGTTAGCTATATACAGCACACAGGTCTCTGAAACAGCTTTTTCATTGGGGGCTCCCGAGGCCACCCTGCCTTCCCCCGGCTCCCAGGGATTACTGAGCAGTAAATGGTTAACCATATACAGCAAAGACGTCTCTGAAACAGCTTTTTAATTGGGGGCTCCCGAGTCCACACTGCCTATCCCCTACTCCCAGGGATTATTGAGCAGTAAATGGTTAACTATATACAGCACAGAGTATCTGAAACACCTTTTTAACTGGGGGCTCCCGAGGCCACACTGGCTGACCCCTGCTCCCAGGGATTATTGAGCAGTAAATGGTTAACCACATACAGTAAAGACGTGTCTGAAATAGCTTTTTAATTTGGGGCTCACGGACCACACTGCGTGTCCCCTGCTCCCAGGGATTATTGAGAAGCAAATGGTTAACTATATACAGCACAGAGGTCTCTGAAACAGCTTTTTAATTGGGGGCTCCCGAGGCCACACTGCCTGTTCCCTGCTCTCAGGGATTATTGAGCAGTAAATGGTTAACTATATACAGCACAGAGGTCTCTGACACAGCATTTTAATTGGGGTCTCCCGGACCACACTGCCTGACCCCTGCTCCCAGGGATTATTGAGCAGTAAATGGTTAGCTATATACAGCACACAGGTCTCTGAAACAGCTTTTTCATTGGGGGCTCCCGAGGCCACATTGCCTGCCCCCTGCTCCCAGGGATTACTGAGCAGTAAATGGTTAACCATATACAGCAAAGACGTCTCTGAAACAGCTTTTTAATTGGGGGCTCACGGACCACACTGCCTGTCCCCTGCTCCAAGGGACTATTGAGAAGTAAATGGTTAACTATATACAGCACAGAGGTCTCTGAAACAGCTTTTTAATTGGGGGCTTCCGAGGCCACACTGCCTGCTCCCTGCTCCCAGGGATTATTGAGAAGTAAATGGTTAATTATATTCTGCACAGAGGTCTCTGAAACAGCTTTTTAATTGTGGGCTCCCGGACCACACTGCCTGTCCCCTGCTCCCAGGGTTTATTGAGCAGTAAATGGTTAACTACATACAGGCACAGAGTATCTGAAACACCTTTTTAACTGGGGGCTCCCGAGGCCACACTGCCTGACCCCTGCTCCCAGGGATTATTGAGCAGTAAATGGTTAAATACGTACAGCACAGAGGTCTCTGAAACAGCCATTTGATTGGGGGCTCGTGAGGCCACACTGCCTTTTCCCTGCTGCCAGGGATTATTGGGAAGTAAATGGTTAACTGTATACAGCGCAGTGTCCTCTGACACAGCATTTTAATTGGGGGCTCCCGGACCACACTGCCTGTCCCCTGCTCCCAGGGATTATTGAGCAGTAAATGGTTAACTATATACAGCACAGAGGTCTCCGAAACAGCTTTTTAATTGGGGGCTCCCGGACCACGCTGCCTGTCCCCTGCTCCCAGGGATTATTTAGCAGTAAATGGTTAACTATATACTGCACAGAGGTCACTGATTCAGCTTTTTAATTGGGGGCTCCCGAGGCCACACTGCCTGTCCCCTGCTCCCAGGGATTATTGAGCAGTAAATGTTTAACCCTGTACAGCACAAAGGTCTCCCAAACAGCTTTTTCATTGGGGGCTCCCGAGGCCACACTGCCTGTCCCCTGCTCCCAGGGATTATTGAGCAGTAAATGGTTAACTATATACAGGTGCAGTGGTCTCTGACACGGCATTTTAACTGGTGGGCCCCTGACCACACTGCCTGTCCCCTGCTCCCAGGGATTATTGAGCAGTAAATGGTTAAATATATACAGCACAGAGGTCTCTGAAACAGCTTTTTAATTGGGGGTTCCCGAGGCCACACTGCCTGAACCCTGCTCCCAGGGATTATTGAGAAGTAAATGGTTAACTATATACTGCACAGAGGTCACTGATTCAGCTTTTTAATTGGGGGCTCCCGAGGCCACACTGCCTGTCCCCTGCTCCCAGGGATTATTGAGCAGTAAATGTTTAACCCTGTACAGCACAAAGGTCTCCCAAACAGCTTTTTCATTGGGGGCTCCCGAGGCCACACTGCCTGTCCCCTGCTCCCAGGGATTATTGAGCAGTAAATGGTTAACTATATACAGGTGCAGTGGTCTCTGACACTTCATTTTAACTGGTGGGCCCCTGACCACACTGCCTGTCCCCTGCTCCCAGGGATTATTGAGCAGTAAATGGTTAAATATATACAACACAGAGGTCTCTGAAACAGCTTTTCAATTGGGGGTTCCCGAGGCCACACTGCCTGTCCCCTGCTCCCAGGGATTATTGGGAAGTACACGGTTCACCATATACAGCATAGAGGTCTCTGAAACAGCTTTTTAATTCGGGGCTCCCGAGGCCAAACTGCCTGTCCCCTGCTCCCAGGGATTAGTGAGCAGTATTTGGTTAACTATATACAGCACAGAGGCCTCTGAAACAGTTTTTTTAAATGGGTGCTCCCGGACCACACTGCCTGTCCCTTGCTCCCAGGCATTATTGAGCAGTAAATGGTTAACTATATACAGGCGCAGAGGTCACTGAAACAGTTTATTAATTGGGAGCTCCCGAGGCCACACTGCCTGACCCTTGCTCTCAGGGATTATTGAGCAGTAAATGGTTAACTATATACAGGCACAGATGTCTCTGAAACAGCTTTTTAATTGGGGGCTCCCGAGGCCACACTGCCTGTCCCCTGCTCCCAGGGATTATTGAGCAGTAAATGGTTAACTATATACAGGCACAGATGTCTCTGAAACAGCTTTTTAATTGGGGGCTCCCGAGGCCACACTGCATGTCCCCTGCTCCCAGGGATTATTGAGCAGTAAATGGTTAACTATATACAGCACAGAGGTCTCTGAAACAACCTTTTAATTGGGGGCTCCCGAGGCCACACTGGCTGTCCCCTGTCCCCAGGGATTATTGAGCAGTAAATGGTTAACTATGTACAGCACAGAAGTCTCTGAAACGGCCTTTTAATTGGGGCTCCCGAGGCCACACTGCCTGTCCCCTGCTCCAAGGGATTATTGAGCAGTAAATGGTTAACTCTATACAGGCACAGAGGTCTCTGAAACAGCTTTTTAATTGGGGGCTCCCGAGGCCACACTGCCTGACCTCTGTTCCCTGGGATTGCTGAGCAGTAAATGGTTAACTCTATACAGGCACAGAGATGTCTGAAACAGCTTTTTAATTGGGGGCTCCCGAGGCCAACCTGCCTGTCCCTTCTCCCAGGGATTATTGAGCAGTAAATGGTTAACTGTATACAGGTGCAGAGATCACTGAAACAGCTTTTTAATTGGGGGCTCCCGGACCACACTGCCTGTCCCCTGCTCCCAGGGATTATTGAGAAGTAAATGGTTAATTATATACAGCACAGAGGTCTCTGAAACAGCTTTTTAATTGGGGGCTCCCAAGGCCTCACTGGCTGTCCCCCGCTGCCAGGGGTTATTGAGAAGTAAATGGTTAACTATATACAGGCACAGAGGTCTCTGAAACAGCTTTTTAATTGGGAGCTCCCGAGGCCACACTGCCTGTCCCCTGCTCCCAGGGATTATTGGGAAGTACACCGTTCACTTTATACAGCATAGAGGTCTCTGAAACAGCTTTTTAATTGGGGACTCCCAAGGCCAAACAGCCTACCCCTGCTCCCAGGGATTATTGAGCAGTAATTGGTTAACTATATACAGCACAGAGGTCTCTGAAACAGCTTTTTAATTGGGAGCTCCCGGACCACACTGCCTGTCCCCTGCTCCCAGGGATTATTGAGCAGTAAATGATTAACTATATACAGCACAGAGGTCTCTGAAACAGCTTTTTAATTGGGAGCTCCCGGACCACACTGCCTGTCCCCTGCTCAGAGAGATTATTGAGCAGTAAATGGTTAACTATATACAGCACAGAGTATCTGAAACACCTTTTTAACTGGGGGCTCCCGAGGCCACACTGCCTGTCCGTTGCTCCCAGGGACTTTGAGCAGTAAATGGTTGACTATATACAGCACAGAGTATCTGAAACACCTTTTTAACTGGGGACTCCCGAGGCCACACTGCCTGTCCCCTGCTCGCAGGGATTATTGAGCAGTAAATGGTTAACTATATACAGCACAGAGGTCTCTGAAACAGCTTTTTAACTGGGGGCTCCCGAGGCCACACTGCCTGTCCCCTGCTCCCAAGGATTATTGAGCAGTAAATGGTTAACTATATACAGCACAGAGGTCTCTGACACAGCATTTTAATTGGGGTCTCCCGGACCACACTGCCTGTCCCCTGCTCCCAGGGATTATTGAGCAGTAAATGGTTAACTATATACAGCACAGAGGTCACTGATTCAGCTTTTTAATTGGGGGCTCCCGAGGCCACACTGCCTGTCCCCTGCTCCCAGGGATTATTGAGTAGTAAATGTTTAACCCTGTACAGCACAAAGGTCTCCCAAACAGCTTTTTCATTGGGGGCTCCTGAGGCCACGCTGCCTGTCCCCTGCTCCCAGGGATTATTGAGCAGTAAATGGTTAACTATATACAGGTGCAGTGGTCTCTGACACTGCATTTTAACTGGTGGGCCCCTGACCACACTGCCTGTCCCCTGCTCCCAGGGATTATTGAGCAGTAAATGGTTAAATATATACAGCACAGAGGTCTCTGAAACAGCTTTTCAATAGGGGATTCCCGAGGCCACACTGCCTGACCCCTGCTCCCAGGGATTATTGAGCAGTAAATCGTTAACCATATACAGCAAAGACGTCTTTGAACAGCTTTTTAATTGTGGCTCACGGACTACACTGCCTGTTCCCTGCTCCCAGGGATTATTGATAATTAAATGGTTAACCATATACAGCACAGAGGTCTCTGAATCAGCTTTTTAATTGGGGTTCTCGAGGCCACACTGCGTGACCCCTGCTCCCAGGGATTATTGAGCAGTAAATGGTTAAATACGTATAGCACAGAGGTCTCTGAAACAGCCTTTTAATTGGGGGCTCCCGAGGCCTCACTGCCTCAACCCTGCTCCCAGGGATTATTGAGCAGTAAATGGTTAACTATATACAGCACAGAGGTCTCTGAAACAGCTTTTTAATTGGGGGCTCCCGGTCCACACTGCCTGTCCCCTGCTCCCAGGGATTATTGAGCAGTAAATGGTTAACTATATACAGCACAGAGTATCTGAAACAGCTTTTTAATTGGGGGCTCCCGAGGCCACACTGCCTGTCCCCTGCTCCCAGGGATTATTGAGAAGTAAATGGTTAACTATATACTGCACAGAGGTCACTGATTAAGCTTTTTAATTGGGGGCTCCCGAGGCCACACTGCCTGTCCCCTGCTCCCAGGGATTATTGAGCAGTAAATGTTTAACCCTGTACAGCACAAAGGTCTCCCAAACAGCTTTTTCATTGGGGGCTCCCGAGGCCACAATGCCTGTCCCCTGCTCCCAGGGATTATTGAGCAGTAAATGGTTAACTATATATACAGGTGCAGTGGTCTATGACACGGCATTTTAACTGGTGGGCCCCTGACCACACTGCCTGTCCCCTGCTCCCAGGGATTATTGAGCAGTAAATGGTTAAATATATACAGCACAGAGGTCTCTGAAACAGCTTTTCAATTGGGGGTTTCCGAGGCCACACTGCCTGACCCCTGCTCCCAGGGATTATTGAGAAGTAAATGGTTAAATATATACAGCACAGAGGTCTCTGAAACAGCTTTTCAATTGGGGGTTCCCGAGGGCACACTGCCTGACCCCTGCTCCCAGGGATTATTGAGCAGTAAATCGTTAACCATATACAGCAAAGACGTCTTTGAACAGCTTTTTAATTGTGGCTCACGGACCACACTGCCTGTTCCCTGCTCCCAGGGATTATTGATAATTAAATGGTTAACCATATACAGCACAGAGGTCTCTGAATCAGCTTTTTAATTGGGGCTCCTGAGGCCACGCTGCCTGTCCCCTGCTCCCAGGGATTATTGAGCAGTAAATGGTTGACTATATACAGGTGCAGTGGTCTCTGACACTACATTTTAACTAGTGGGCCCCTGACCACACTGCCTGTCCCCTGCTCCCAGGGATTATTGAGCAGTAAATGGTTAAATATACACAGCACAGAGGTCTCTGAAACAGCTTTTCAATTGGGGGTTCCCGAGGCCACACTGCCTGACCCCTGCTCCCAGGGATTATTGAGCAGTAAATCGTTAACCATATACAGCAAAGACATCTCTGAACAGCTTTTTAATTGTGGCTCACGGACCACACTGCCTGTTCCCTGCTCCCAAGGATTATTGATAATTAAATGGTTAACCATATACAGCACAGAGGTCTCTGAATCAGCTTTTTAATTGGGGTTCTCGAGGCCACACTGCGTGATCCCTGCTCCCAGGGATTATTGAGCAGTAAATGGTTAAATACGTACAGCACAGAGGTCTCTGAAACAGCCTTTTAATTGGGGGCTCCCGAGGCCACACTGCCTGTCCCCTGCTCCCAGTGATTATTGAGCAGTAAGTGGTTAAGTATATACAGCACAGGGGTCTCTGAAACAGCTTTTTAATTGGCGGCTCCCGAAGCCACACTGCCTGTGCCCTGCTCCCAGGGATTATTGAGAAGTAAATGGTTAACTATATACAGCACAGAGGTCTCTGACACAGCATTTTAATTGGGGTCTCCCGGACCACACTGCCTGACCCCTGCTCCCAGGGATTATTGAGCAGTAAATGGTTAAATACATACAGCACAGAGATCTCTGAAACAGCCTTTTAATTGGGGGCTCCCGAGGCCACACTGCCTCTACCCTGCTCCCAGGGATTATTGAGCAGTAAATGGTTAACTATATACAGCACAGAGTTCTCTGAAACACCTTTTTAATTGGCGGCTCCCGAGGCCACACTGCCTGACCCATGCTCCCAGGGATTATTGAGCAGTAAATCGTTAACCATATACAGCAAAGACGTCTCTGAACAGCTTTTTAATTGTGGCTCACGGACCACACTGCCTGTTCCCTGCTCCCAGGGATTATTGATAATTAAATGGTTAACCATATACAGCACAGAGGTCTCTGAATCAGCTTTTTAATTGGGGTTCTCGAGGCCACACTGCGTGACCCCTGCTCCCAGGGATTATTGAGCAGTAAATGGTTAAATAAGTACAGCACAGAGTTCTCTGAAACAGCCTTTTAATTGGGGGCTCCGGAGGCCACACTGCCTGTCCCCCGCTCCCAGGGATTATTGAGCAGTAAATGGTTTACTATATACAGCACAGAGGTCTCTGAAACAGCTTTTCAATTGGGGGTTTCCGAGGCCACACTGCCTGACCCCTGCTCCCAGGGATTATTGAGAAGTAAATGGTTAAATATATACAGCACAGAGGTCTCTGAAACAGCTTTTCAATTGGGGGTTCCCGAGGGCACACTGCCTGACCCCTGCTCCCAGGGATTATTGAGCAGTAAATCGTTAACCATATACAGCAAAGACGTCTTTGAACAGCTTTTTAATTGTGGCTCACGGACCACACTGCCTGTTCCCTGCTCCCAGGGATTATTGATAATTAAATGGTTAACCATATACAGCACAGAGGTCTCTGAATCAGCTTTTTAATTGGGGCTCCTGAGGCCACGCTGCCTGTCCCCTGCTCCCAGGGATTATTGAGCAGTAAATGGTTGACTATATACAGGTGCAGTGGTCTCTGACACTACATTTTAACTAGTGGGCCCCTGACCACACTGCCTGTCCCCTGCTCCCAGGGATTATTGAGCAGTAAATGGTTAAATATACACAGCACAGAGGTCTCTGAAACAGCTTTTCAATTGGGGGTTCCCGAGGCCACACTGCCTGACCCCTGCTCCCAGGGATTATTGAGCAGTAAATCGTTAACCATATACAGCAAAGACATCTCTGAACAGCTTTTTAATTGTGGCTCACGGACCACACTGCCTGTTCCCTGCTCCCAAGGATTATTGATAATTAAATGGTTAACCATATACAGCACAGAGGTCTCTGAATCAGCTTTTTAATTGGGGTTCTCGAGGCCACACTGCGTGATCCCTGCTCCCAGGGATTATTGAGCAGTAAATGGTTAAATACGTACAGCACAGAGGTCTCTGAAACAGCCTTTTAATTGGGGGCTCCCGAGGCCACACTGCCTGTCCCCTGCTCCCAGTGATTATTGAGCAGTAAGTGGTTAAGTATATACAGCACAGGGGTCTCTGAAACAGCTTTTTAATTGGCGGCTCCCGAAGCCACACTGCCTGTGCCCTGCTCCCAGGGATTATTGAGAAGTAAATGGTTAACTATATACAGCACAGAGGTCTCTGACACAGCATTTTAATTGGGGTCTCCCGGACCACACTGCCTGACCCCTGCTCCCAGGGATTATTGAGCAGTAAATGGTTAAATACATACAGCACAGAGATCTCTGAAACAGCCTTTTAATTGGGGGCTCCCGAGGCCACACTGCCTCTACCCTGCTCCCAGGGATTATTGAGCAGTAAATGGTTAACTATATACAGCACAGAGTTCTCTGAAACACCTTTTTAATTGGCGGCTCCCGAGGCCACACTGCCTGACCCATGCTCCCAGGGATTATTGAGCAGTAAATCGTTAACCATATACAGCAAAGACGTCTCTGAACAGCTTTTTAATTGTGGCTCACGGACCACACTGCCTGTTCCCTGCTCCCAGGGATTATTGATAATTAAATGGTTAACCATATACAGCACAGAGGTCTCTGAATCAGCTTTTTAATTGGGGTTCTCGAGGCCACACTGCGTGACCCCTGCTCCCAGGGATTATTGAGCAGTAAATGGTTAAATAAGTACAGCACAGAGTTCTCTGAAACAGCCTTTTAATTGGGGGCTCCGGAGGCCACACTGCCTGTCCCCCGCTCCCAGGGATTATTGAGCAGTAAATGGTTTACTATATACAGCACAGAGGTCTCTGAAACAGCTTTTTAATTGGCGGCTCCCGAGGCCACACTGCCTGTCCCCTGCTCCCAGGGATTATTTAGCAGTAAATGGTTAACTATATACAGCACAGAGGTATCTGACACAGCATTTTAATTGGGGTCTCCCGGACCACACTGCCTGAGCCCTGCTCCCAGGGATTATTGAGCTGTAAATGGTTAGCTATATACAGCACGCAGGTCTCTGAAACAGCTTTTTAATTGGGGTCTCCCGGACCACACTGCCTGACCCCTGCTCCCAGGGATTATTGAGCAGTAAATGGTTAAATACATACAGCACAGAGGTCTCTGAAACACCTTTTTAATTGGCGGCTCCCGAGGCCACGCTGCCTGTCCCCTGTTCCCAGGGATTATTGAGCAGTAAATGGTTAACTATATACAGCACAGAGTATCTGAAACACCTTTTTAACTGGGGGCTCCTGAGGCCACACTGCCTGTCCCCTGCTCCCAGTGATTATTGAGCAGTAAATGGTTAACTATATACAGCACAGAGTATCTAAAACACCTTTTTAATTGGGGGCTCCCGAGACCACACTGCCTGTTCCCTGCTCCCAGGGATTATTGATAATTAAATGGTTAACCATATACAGCACAGAGGTCTCTGAATCAGCTTTTTAATTGGGGTTCTCGAGGCCACACTGCGTGACCCCTGCTCCCAGGGATTATTGAGCAGTAAATGGTTAAATACGTACAGCACAGAGGTCTCTGAAACAGCCTTTTAATTGGGGGCGTACGGACCACACTGCCTGCTCTCTGCTCCCAGGGATTATTGAGCAGTAAATGGTTAACTATATGCAGCACAGAGTATCTGAAACAGCTTTTTCATTGGGTGTATTTGTTGCGGAGGTTAGTGTGTGTGGGGTTAGTGTGTGTGTAGTGGGGATGTTAGTGTGTGAGGTGGTGTTTGTGTGTGGGGGGGTTAGTGTGTGTGTGTGTGTGTGTGTGTGGGACGGATAGTGTGTGTGGAGTGGGTTAGTGTGTGCGGGCGGTGAGTTAGTGTGTGTGGGGGAGGAGTTTATTGTGTGTGTGGGGGGGGGGCTAGTGTGTGTGTGGTGGGGGTTAGTTTTTGTTGGGTGTGGTTAGTGTGTGTTGGGGGTGTTAGTGTGTGTGGGGGGTTTAGTGTGTGGGGGGTTTAGTGTGTGGTGGGGGTTAGTGTGTGGGGGGGGGTTAGTGTGTGTGGGGGTGTTAGTGTGTGTGGTGGGGGTTAGTGTGTGTTGGGTGTTATTAGTGTGTGTTGGTTGTGGTTAGTGTGTGTTGGGTGTGTTAGTGTGTGTGTGGGGGGGTTAGTGTGTGTGTGGTGGGGGTTAGTGTGTGTTGGGGTGGTTATTGTGTGTTGGGTGTGGTCAGTGTGTGTTGGGGAGGAGTTTATTGTGTGTGTGGGGGGGGGCTAGTGTGTGTGTGGTGGGGGTTAGTGTTTGTTGGGTGTGGTTAGTGTGTGTTGGGGGTGTTAGTGTGTGTGGGGGGTTTAGTGTGTGGTGGGGGTTAGTGTGTGGGGGGGGGTTAGTGTGTGTGGGGGTGTTAGTGTGTGTGGTGGGGGTTAGTGTGTGTTGGGTGTGGTTAGTGTGTGTTGGTTGTGGTTAGTGTGTGTTGGGTGTGTTAGTGAGTGTGGGGGGGTTAGTGTGTGTGTGGTGGGGGTTAGTGTGTGTTGGGGTGGTTATTGTGTGTTGGGTGTGGTTAGTGTGTGTTGGGTGTGTTAGTGTGTGTGGGGGGGTTAGTGTGTGTGCGGTGGGGGTTAGTGTGTGTTGGGGTGGTTATTGTGTGTTGGGTGTGTTAGTGTGTGTGGGGGTGTTAGTGTGTGTGTGGTGGGGGTTAGTGTGTTTTGGGTGTGGTTAGTGTGTGTGGGGGTGTTAGTGTGTGTGGGGGTGTTAGTGTGTGTGTGGCGGGTTAGTGTGTGTTGGGGTGGTTATTGTGTGTGTGGGGGATAGTGTGTGTGGGGGTGTTTGTGTGTGTGTTTATTTGGGGGGTTTAGTGTGTGGGGGGTTTAGTGTGTGTGAAGGGGCTAGTGTGTGTGAGGGGTGGGGATTAATGTGTGTGGGGGGTTAGTATGAGTGTTTGTGTGGGTGGGGTAGCTAGTGTGTGTGTGAGGGCGATTAGTGTGTGTGAGGGAGGGTTAGTGTGTGTGGGGGGGTTAGTGTGTGTGTGGGGGTTAGTGTGTGTGGGGGGGGTTAGTGTGTGTGGGGGGGGTTAGTGTGTGTGGGGGGGGTTAGTGTGTGTGTGGGGGGTTAGTGTGTGTGGGGGGTTAGTGTGTGTGAGGGAGGGTTAGTGTGTGTGTGGGAGGGTTAGTGTGTGTGTGGGAGGGTTAGTGTGTGTGTGGGAGGGTTAGTGTGTGTGTGGGAGGGTTAGTGTGTGTGTGGGAGGGTTAGTGTGTGTGTGGTGGGGGTTAGTGTGTGTGTGGGGGGTTAGTGTGTGTGGGGGGGGGGGTTAGTGTGTGTGTGGGAGGGTTAGTGTGTGTGTGGTGGGGGTTAGTGTGTGTGTGGGAGGGTTAGTGTGTGTGTGTGGGGGGGGGGGGGTTAGTGTGTGTGAGGGAGGGTTAGTGTGTGTGGGGGGGTTAGTGTGTGTGTGGTGGGGGTTAGTGTGTGTGTGGTGGGGGTTAGTATGTCTGGGGGGGGTTAGTGTGTGTGGGGGGGGTTAGTGTGTGTGGGGGGGGTTAGTGTGTGTGTGGTGGGGGTTAGTGTGTGTGTGGTGGGGGTTAGTATGTCTGGGGGGGGTTAGTGTGTGTGTGGTGGGGGTTAGTGTGTGTGTGGGAGGGTTAGTGTGTCTGGGGGGGGTTCGTGTGTGTGTGGGAGGGTTAGTGTGTGTGGTGGGGGTTAGTGTGTGTGTGGTGGGGGTTAGTGTGTGTGTGGTGGGGGTTAGTGTGTGTGTGGTGGGGGTTAGTGTGTGTGGGAGGGTTAGTGTGCATGTGGTGGGGGTTAGTGTGTGTGTGGGAGGGTTAGTGTGCGTGTGGTGGGGGTTAGTGTGTCTGGGGGGGGTTAGTGTGTGTGTGGTGGGGGTTAGTGTGTGTGTGGTGGGGGTTAGTGTGTGTCTGGGGGGGGTTAGTGTGTGTGTGGTGGGGGTTAGTGTGTGTATGGGGGGTTAGTGTGTGTGAGGGAGGGTTAGTGTGTGTGGGGGGGTTAGTGTGTGTGGTGGGGGTTAGTGTGTGTGAGGGCGGGTTAGTGTGTGTGTGGGAGGGTTAGTGTGTGTGTGGTGGGGGTTAGTGTGTGTGTGGGAGGGTTAGTATGTCTGGGGGGGGGTTAGTGTGTGTGTGGTGGGGGTTAGTGTGTGTGTGGGAGGGTTCGTGTGTCTGGGGGGGGGGTTAGTATGTGTGTGGTGGGGGTTAGTGTGTGTGTGGGATGGTTAGTGTGTGTGTGGTGGGGGTTAGTGTGTGTGGGGTGGGGGAATGTGTGTGGGAGGGTTAGTGTGTGTGGGGTGGGGGAGTGTGTGTGGGGGGGGTTAGTGTGTGTGTGGTGGGGGTTAGTGTGTGTGTGAGGGGTTAGTGTGTGTGGGGTGTGTGGGGGTGGTTTAGTGTGTGTGGGGTGGGGGAGTGTGTGTGTGGGGGGTTAGTGTGTGTGGGGTGGGGGAGTGTGTGTGGGGGGTTAGTGTGTATGTGGGGGATTGGTGTGTGTCAGGGTGTGTGGGTGTGGTTTAGTGTGTGTGGGTGGGAGGGGGAACAGTGTGTGTGGGTGTTAGTATGAGTGGGGGTGTTAGTGTGTGTGGGGGGGGTTAGTGTGTGTGTGGAAGGGGGTCAGTGTGTGTGGTGTGGGGTCAGTGTGTGGAGGGATTAGTGCGTGTGGGGGGGTTAGTGTATGTGAGGGAGGGTTAGTGTGTGTGTGGGGGGTTAGTGTGTGTGTGGGGGGGTTAGTGTGTGTGTGTGGGGGTTAGTGTGTGTGTGGGAGGGTTAGTATGTCTGGGGTGGGGGAGTGTGTGTGTGGGGGGTTAGTGTGTGTGTGGGTGGGTTAGTGTCTGTGGGGGTTAGTATGTCTGTGGTTGAGGGGGTTAGTGTGTGTGTGGGGGGTAGTGTCTGTCGAGGGGGTAGTGTGTGTGTGGAGGGTGGTGTGTGTGTGGAGGGACGTTTGAGTGTGTGTATTAGAGTCTGTGTGTGTCTGTATTTCTGTGTATATTAGTGTATCTGTGAGTGTCGGTGTGTGTGTGAGAATGTGGGCATTAGACTGTGTGTGAGAGTGTATTAGTGTCTATGTGTGTGAGTGTCTCTATTAGTGTGTGTGTGTTTGTGTATTAATGTCTCTGTCGGTCCGTGAGCTGTGTACTAGTGTCTCTCTGTGTGTGAGTGTCTGTATTAGTGTATCTGTGTGTCTGTGAATGTGTCTTAGTGTCTCTGTGTGTGTATTAGTGTCGCTGTGTGTGTGTGTGAGTGTATGCATTAGAGTCTCCCTGTGTCTGTGAGTGTGTATATTATTGTCTCTGTGTATCACTGTGTGTGTATTACTATCTGTGTCTGTGCGTTAGTGTATGTGTGTGTGTATTAGTGCCAGTGTGAGTTTGTGAGTGTGTGTATTAGTGTCTATGTGTGTGAGTGTGTATGTGTGTATTGGTGCCAGTGTCTGTCTGTCTGTTAGTGCGTGTATTGTTGTCTGTGTATGTGAGTGTGTGTATTAGTGTCTGTATGTGTGTCTGTGAGTGTGTATTAGTGTATCTATGTGTCAGTGAGTGTGTGTACTAGTGTCTCTGTGTGTGTGAGTGTGTGTTAGTGTCTGTGTGTGTCTGAGTGTGTGTGAGAATGTGTGCATTAGTGTCTGTTTGTGTGAGTGCGTTAGTGGCTATGAGTGTGAGTGTCTCTATTAATGTGTGTGTGTTTGTGTATTAGTGTCTCTGTCAGTCTGTGAGCTGTGTACTAGTGTCTCTGTCAGTCTGTGAGCTGTGTACTGGTGCCTCTCTGTGTGTGAGTTGGTGTATTAGTGTATCTGTGTGTCTGTGAATGTGTATTAGTGTCTCTGTGTGTTAGTGTGTGTATTAGTGTCTGCGTGTGACTGTGAGTCTGTGTATTAGTGTCTGTGTATTAGTGTATGTGTGGTGTGTGTATTAGTGTCTGCTTGTGTCTGTGAGTGTGTGTATTGTTGTCTCTGTGTATCAGTGAGTGTGTGTATTAGTTTATGTGTGTGTGTGTGTGTGTTAGTGCGTGTATTAGTGCATGTGTGTGTGACTGTGTGTATTAGTGTCGCTGTGTGTGAGTGTATGCATTCGAGTCTACCTGTGTCTGTGAGTGTGTATATTACTGTCTCTGTGCATCGTTAGAGTGTGTATTAGTGTCTGTGTGTGTGTATTAGTGTCTGTATGTGTTTCTGTGAGTGTGTATTAGTGTCTCTGTGTATCTGCGAGTGTGTATTAGTGTTTCTTTGAGCCTGTGAGTGTGTATTAGTGCCAGCGTGTGTCTGTGAGAACATAAGAACTAGGAGCAGGAGTAGGCCATCTGGTCCCTCGAGCCTGCTCCACCATTCAATGAGATCATGGCTGATCTATTGTGGACTCAGCTCCACTTTCCGGCCCGAACACCATAACCCTTAATCCCTTTATTCTTCAAAAAACTATCTATCTTTATCTTAAAAACATTTAGTGAAGGAGCCTCAACTGCTTCACTGGGCAAGGAATTCCATAGATTCACAACCCTTTGGGTGAAGATGTTCCTCCTAAACTCAGTCCTAAATCTACTTCCCCTTACTTTGAAGCAATGCCCCCTAGTTCTGCTTTAACCCGCCAGTGGAAACAACCTGCCCGCATCTATCCTATCTATTCCCTTCATAATCTTATATGTTTCTGTCAGATCCCCCCCTCATCCTTCTAAATTCCAACGAGTACAGTCCCAGTCTCCTCAACCTCTCCTCGTAATCCAACCCCTTCAGCTCTGGGATTAACCTAGTGAATCTCCTCTGCACACCCTCCAGTGCCAGTACGGCCTTTCTCAAGTAAGGAGACCAAAACTGAACACAATACTCCAGGTGTGGCCTCACTAACACCTTATACAATTGCAGCATAACCTCCCTAGTCTTGAACTCCATCCCTCTAGCAATGAAGGACAAAATTCCATTTGCCTTCTTAATCACCTGTTGCACCTGTAAACCAACTATTTGCAACTCATGCACTAGCACACCCAGGTCTCTCAGCACAGCAGCATGTTTTAATATTTTATCATTTAAATAATAATCCCTTTTGCTATTATTCCTACCAAAATGGATAACCTCACATTTGTCAACATTGTATTCCATCTGCCAGACCCTAGCCCATTCACTTCGCCTATCCAAATCCCTCTGCAGACTTCCAGTATCCTCTGCACTTTTTGCTTTACCACTCATCTTAGTGTCGTCTGCAAACTTGGACACATTGCCCTTTGTCCCCAACTCCAAATCATCTATGTAAATTGTGAACAATTGTGGGCCCAACACTGATCCCTGAGGGACACCACTAGCTAATGATTGCCAACCAGAGAAACACCCATTAATCCCCACTCTTTGCTTTCCATCAAGTAACCAATCCTCTATCCATGCTACTACTTTCCCCTTAATGCCATGCATCTTTATCTTATGCAGTAACCTTTTGTGTGGCACCTTGTCAATGGTATTCTGGAAATCCAGATATACCACATCCATTGGCTCCCCGTTATCTACCGCACTGGTCATGTCCTCAAAAATTCCACTAAATTAGTTAGGCACGACCTGCCCTTTATGAACCCATGCTGCATCTGCCCAATGGGACAATTTCCATCCAGATGCCTCGCTATTTCTTCCTTGATGATAGATTCCAGCATCTTCCCTCCTACCGAAGTTAAGCTGACTGGCCTATAATTACCCGCTTTCTGCCTACCTCCTTTTTTAAACAGTGGTGTCACGTTTGCTAATTTCCAATCCGTGTATTAGTGTCTATGTGTGTGAGTGTGTGTATTAGTGACTGTATGTGTGTCTGTAAGTGTGTATTAGTGTATCTATGTGTCGGTGAGTGAGTGTATTAGTGTGTCTGTGTGTGTGTGTTTTAGTGTCTGTGTGTGTGTGTGTGTGTGTCTGTGTCTCTGTGTGCGTCTTTGGGTTTGTGCATTAGTGTATGTGTGTGGCTGTGTGTGTTTGTGAGTTTGTGTGTTAGTGTCTGTGTCTTTGAGTGTGTGTATTACTATATGTGCGTGTGTGTGTATTAGTGTCTCTGTGTGTTGTGCGAGTGTGTATTTTAATGCATCTGCGTGCCAGTGAGTGAGTGTATTAGTGTCTGTGTGTGAGTGGTGTATGCGTGACTCTGTGTGTCTGTGTGTGTGTATTAGTGTCTCTGTGTGTGTATTTGAGTTTGTGCATTAGTATATGTGTGTGTCTGTGTGTGTGTGTTAGTGTCTGTGTTTGTGTGAGTGTGTGTATTAGTTTACCTGCATGTCAGTGTGTGTGTGTATTAGTGTCTGTGTGTGAGTGGTTGTATTAGTTTCTCTGTGTGTGTGTATTAGTGTCTCTGTGTGTATCTTTTAGTTTGTGCATAAGTGCATGTGTGTGTCTGTGTGTATGTATTAGTGTATGTGAGTGTGTGCATTAGTGTCTGAGTTGTGTGAGTGAGTTGATTAGTGTCTCTGTGTGTATCTGAGACTGGGTATATTAGCGTCTCTGTGTATCAGTGAGTGTCTGTCTTAGTGTCTGGGAGAGTGTGTGAATATTCGTGTCTCTGCGTGACTGTGAGTGTGTGTGTCAGTGTCTCTGTGTTTGCGAGTGTGTATTAGTGTCTCTGTGTGACTGTGAGTGTGTGTCTTTGTGTGTATGTGAGTGTGTGTAATTGTGTGTCTGCGAGTGTGTGTATTAGTGTCTCTGTGTGTCTGTGAATGTGTGTTAGTGTCTCTGTGTGTATGTGAGTGTGTGTATTAGTGTCTCTGTGTGTCTGCGAGTGTGTGTATTAGTGTCTCGGTGTATCTGTGAGTGTGTGTGTTAGTGTCTCTGTGTGTATGTGAGTGTGTGTATTAGTGTCTCTGTGTGTCTGCGAGTGTGTGTATTAGTGTCTCGGTGTATCTGTGAGTGTGTGTATTAGTGTCTCTGTGTGTATGTGAGTGTGTGTATTAGTGCCTCTGTGTGTCTGCGAGTGAGTGTATTAGTGTCTCTGTGTGTCTGTGAGTGTGTGTATTAGTGTCTCTGTGTGTCTGTGAGTATGTGTATTAGTGTCTCTGTGTGTCTGCGAGTGAGTGTATTAGTGTCTCGGTGTATCTGTGAGT
Organism: Scyliorhinus torazame; assembly: GCF_047496885.1. Taxonomy (NCBI): domain Eukaryota; kingdom Metazoa; phylum Chordata; class Chondrichthyes; order Carcharhiniformes; family Scyliorhinidae; genus Scyliorhinus; species Scyliorhinus torazame. The sequence goes on along the minus strand of NW_027308309.1, from coordinate 17,478 downwards.
GTGTGTATTAGTGTCTCTGTGTGTCTGCGAGTGTGTGTATTAGTGTCTCGGTGTATCTGTGAGTGTGTGTATTAGTGTCTCTGTGTGTCTGTGAGTGTGTGTATTTGTGTCTCTGTGTGTATGTGAGTGTGTGTTAGTGTCTCTGTGTGTATGTGAGTGTGTGTATTAGTGTCTCGGTGTATCTGTGAGTGTGTGTATAGTGTCTCTGTGTGTCTGTGAGTGTGTGTTAGTGTCTCTGTGTGTATGTGAGTGTGTGTATTAGTGTCTCTGTGTGTCTGTGAGTGTGTGTGTTAGTGTCTCTGTGTGTCTGTGAGTGTGTGTATTTGTGTTATGGGCCAGGGTTTAGAGAACCCCAAAGTGTATCTTGGAGTTCCCCTGACCCACAAATTTTAATAGATTGTGTTATGGGGAGCACATGGCCCACACTACAGTGTGGTACAGCAGAAATGGAAACATATTTTTCGAAGCAAAACAATGTTTATTCTATAAGCTCAAGTTAACCTTTTTAAAACATACAGTGAACAACTTAGGAACCATTAATTCAAATTCAACCCCCAAAGAATCCAACACTAAGTATTCCGAAAGCTGTCCTTTTGACACCCAGAAGACTTCAGACACATTTTACCAGAGGGATATTAGGTTTACATTCACTACTGAGAACATTTATAATTCTGAATTCACCAAATGATCAAGGGATAGTTTCTCATGGCAGAGAGATCAACAGTACACCTGCTCTGTCTGGCTTCAGCTCCAACACTGAAAACAAATCTAAAACACACCCTGGAGCAAACAGCCAAAACGAAAGAAAAAGCGGACAGACAGCCCATCTCCACACACTCTCTGACATCACTGCAGTAATAAACACCCATTTCTGTAAGGTACTTCACTATAGATATTTATATACACACCCATTTATAAACATCCATTTCTTACAGGTACTCGCACATGACAGTGTCTGTGTGTGTGTGTGTGAGAGTGTGTGCATTAGAGTCTCCATGTGCCTGTGGGTGTGTGGATGTATGTCTCTGTGTGTCTGTGAGAATGTGAATAAGTGTGTGTGTGTGTATTAGTGTCTCTATGTGTGTCTGTGAGTGTGTGTATTAGTGTCTCTGTGTCTGAGAGTGCGTTAGTGTCTCTGTGTCTGAGAGTGCGTTAGTGTCTCTGTGTGTATGTAAGTGTGTGTATTTGTGTGTCTGTGAGTGTGCGTATTAGTGCCTCTGTGTGTTTGTGAGTGTGTGTATTAGTGTTTCTGTGTGTCTGTGAGTGTGTGTGCTACTGTCTGTTTGAGTCTGTGAGTGTATGTATTAGTGTGTCTGTGAGTGTGTGTATTGGTGCCTCTGTTTGTCTGTGAGTGTGTGCATTAGTGTGTGTGTGTGATTGTGTGTATTAGTGTCCCTGTGTGTTTCAATTTATCTATCAATGTATCTGTGTATTTCTGTGTGTGTGAGTTTTGTGTCTCTGGGTCTGTAAGTGTGTACATTAGTGTCTCTGTGTGTCAGTGAGTGTGTGAATTAGTGTCTCTGGGTGTCTGTGAGTGTGTGTATTAGTGTCTGTGTGTGACTGTGAGTGTATGTATTAGTGCGCCTGTGTGTGTGTGTATTCATGTCTGTGTGTGTCTGTGAGTGTGTGTATTAGTGTATCTGTGAGTCTGTGAGTGTGTATTAGTGCCTGTGGGTGAGTATGTGTATTATTGTGTCTGTGTCTCTGAGTGTGTATATTACTGTCTCTATGTATCAGTGAGTGTGTGTAATAGCGTCTGTGTGTGCATGTGGATTAGTGTCTATGTGTGCCTGTGAGTGTGTGCATTAGTGCTTGTGTGTGAGAGTGTGTGTATTAGTGTGCATGTGTGTGTGTCTGTTTGTGTGTGTCTTTGTGTGTGTGTGTCTGAGTATGTATTAGTGTATCTGCTTGTCAGTGAGTGTGTGTATTAGTGTCTCTGTGTGTCGTTGAGTGTGTGTATTAGTGTCTGTGTGTGGCTGTGTGTGTTTATGAGTTTGTGTATTCGTGCCTCTGCCTGTGTCTTTGTGTGTCTGTATTAGTGTCTATGTGTGTGAGGGGGTGTATTAATGTCTGTGTTTGTGTCTGTGAGTGTGTGTATTATTGTCTCTGTGTGAGTGTGTGTGTATTTGTGTCTCTGTGTCTGTGAGTGTGAATTAGTGTCCCTGTGTGTCTGTTTTGTGTGAGTGTGTGTATTAGTGTGTCTGTGTGTGAGTGTGCGTATTGCTGTCTGTGTGTTTGTCTGTGAGTGTGTGCATTAGTGTATCTGTGTGTGTGTATTAGTGTCTGTGTGTGTGTATTAGAGTCTCTGTTTAGTCTGTGAGTGGATGTGTATTAGTGCATCTGTGTGTGAGATTGTGCCCATTGGTGTCTTTGTGTGTGTGAGTGAGTGTGTGTATTAGGGTCTATCTGTGTGTCTGTGAGTGTGTGTATTTGTGTTTGCGTGTGTGACTGTGTGTGTGTGTGTGTGTATTACTGTCTCTGTGTGAGTGTGTATTTGTGTCCCTGTGTGTGTCTGTGAGTGTGTGTATTACTGTCTGTGTGTGTGTGCATTAGTGCTTGTGTGTATTACTGTGCATGTGTGTGTGCCTGTGAGTATGTATTAGTGAATCTGCGTGTCAGTGCGTGTGTGTATTAGTCTATCTACAGGTCGGCGCAACATCGAGGGCTGAAGGGCCTGTACTGCACTGTAATGTTCTGTGCTCTATGTTCTATCTGTGTGTCTGAGAGTGTGTGTATTTGTGTGTGTGTGAATGTGTGTATTAGAGTCTTTGTGTGCGGCTGTGAGTGTGTCTATTAGTTTCTGTGTGTGTGTATATTCGTGTCTCTGTCTGTGTGTGGATGTATTAATGTCTGCGTGAGTCAGTGATTGTGTGTATTAGTGTATCTGTGTGTGAGTGTGTGTATTAGTGTCGCAGTCTGTCTGTGAGTGTTTATTAGAGTCTGTGTGTGAGTATGTGTATTATTGTCTCTGTGCCTGTGAGTGTGTTTATCAGTGTCAGTGTGTGTGTGTGTATTAGTGTCAGTGTGTGTCTGTGAGTGTGTATATTTCTTTCTCTATGTGTCTGTGTGTGTGAATTATTGTCTGTGTGTGTGTGTATTAGTGTCTGTGTGTGTCTGTGAGTTTGTATTAGTGTATCTGCGTGTCAGTGAGTGTGCGTCTTTGTGTCTGTTTGCGTGAGTGTGTGTATTAGTTTCTCTGTGTGTCTTTGAGCGTGTGTATTAGTGTCTCTGTTTCTGTGAGTGTTTGTATTAGTGTATCAGTGTCAGTGAGTGTGCGTCTTTGTGTCTGTTTGCGTGAGTGTGTGCATTAGTGTCTCTGTGAGTGTGTATTAGTGCCTTTGTGCCTGAGTATATTACTGTCTCTGTGTGAGTGTGTTAGTGTCTGTGTGAGTGTGAGTGTATTATTGTCTTTGTATGTGTGTGTGTGAGTGTGTTAGTGTCTGTGTGAGTGTGAGTGTATTGCTGTCTCTGCATGTGTGTGTGAGTGTGTTCGTGTCTGTGTGAGTGTGAGTGTATTACTGTCTCTGCATGTGTGTGTGTGAGTGTGTGTGTATTACTGTCTCTGTATGAGTGTGTGAGTGTGTTAGTCTCTGTGTGAGTGCATTACAGTCTCTGTCTGTGCGTGTGTGTGCATTACTGTGTGTGTGTTAGTATCTGTGTGAGTGTGAGTGTATTGCTGTATCTGCTTGTGTGTGTGTGAGTGTATTACTGTATGTGTGTGTGAGTGTGTTAGTGTCTGTGTGGGTATGCGAGTGTATTGCTGTCTCTGTATGTGTGAGTGTGAGTGTATTACTGTCTCTGTATGTGTTCGTGAGTGTATTACTGTCTCTGTATGTGTGTATGTGTGTGTTAGTGTCTGTGTGTGTGTGAGTGTATTACTGCCTCTGGATGTGTGTGAGTGTGTGTCAGAGTATGTGAGTGTATTACTGTCTCTGTCTGTGTGTGTATGCGAGTGTGTTACTGTATGCATGTGTGTGGTTCAGTGTCTGTGTGAGTGTGAATGCATAACTGTCTCTGTCCGTGTGTGTGTGTGTGTATTACTGTATGTGTGTCGGTGTGTCTGTTACTGTCTGTGTGAGTGTGAGGGTATTACTGTCTCTGTATGTGTGTGTCAGTGTGTGTTAGTGTCTGTGTAAGTGTGAGTATATTACTGTCTCTGTATGTGCGTGTGAGTGTGTTAGTGTCTGTGTGAGTGGTCTGTGAGTGTGTGTGTGTGTGTGTTAGTGTATGTGTGTGTGTCAGTGTCAGTGTGTGAGTGTGAGTATATGAGTGTGTGTGTGAGTGCATTACTGTCTGTGTGTGAGTGTGTTACTGTTTCTGTGTCTGTGTGTGAGTGTGTTACTGTCTCTGTGAGTGTGTGTATTAGTATATATTTATTTCACTCCCTCCACACCACGCCGACCATACTTTTGATGTCTTTCCCAGGCTGATGTATAATTTCATTGTGTATTTCCCTTCCTCACAGTGAACCTCATCACAATTGTGGTCCTGAAGAGAAGAAACTGTGGGCTGTCCAAATGTGTGAGTTGTTACCTGTTGGCCATGGCAGTGGGGGATCTCCTGGTCGTGATTCTCGACCTGATATTCAGACACATTCCCATTGTTTTTAGGGAACAGTTTTATTTCCTGTGGTCCATCCCCGTGTGTAATATCCACGCCGCCCTGCTTTATGCAGCCACTGACTGTTCTGTCTGGTTCACCGTCACTTTCACCTTTGATCGATTTGTGGCCATTTGTTGCCCGAGGCTGAAAAGTAAATATTGCAGCGAGAAAGCGGCGGCTGTGGTTCTGGGGACAGTGGCTGTGCTGAGCTGTCTGAAGGACATTTCCTGGGGGGTGATGCTGTCCGGTGGGTATCGGCTGGGGAACGACCCCTGGTTTTGTTATGTCACAATGGGTGTTCAGTCCTCTCCGGTCTGGGGACCAATCGAGTTCCTCCACCACATTCTAACCCCGGGTGTTCCATTCGCCCTGATTCTGCTGCTCAATGTTCTCACCGTCAGACACATTGTCCTGAGCAGCAGGGCCCGCAGGAGACTCCGGGCTCACAGCAGTGGGCACAGTGCCAGAGACCCGGAGATGGAGAGTCGCAGCAAATCCATCATCTTACTCTTCGTTATCTCCGCCAACTTCATCCTGTTATGGTCAACGGTAATGGTTTATTCTATATGGAACCGGATGCGGTGGCTGGGGTATAAGTCTGTATGGTTAGATGATTATGTTCAGGAATTGGGCTTCATGTTGCAGCTCCTGAGCTGCTGCACAAACACTGCGATTTACGCCCTGACACAGACTCAGTTCAGGCAGCAGTTGAAAAATGTGCTGAAAGTTCCCTTTCGTTCAATTCTTCAATTCATTAAATCCTGAGAGGAAACCCCACCCACTCGGCATCTCTCTCCTCGCACTGCCGGTGAAACTGACCCTCCCCAGCCAGCCTCACCCTGATTTACCATTCTGCATGACCAGAACTATCGGTGGGTGGGTGTGACTCCCCGCATTGCCGATCAGCTGGGAGTGTGCTTACCCCCATTGCTGATCAGCTGGGTGTGTCCTTCCCCGCATTGCCGATCAGCTGGGAGTGTGCTTCCCCGCATTGCCGGGCAGCTGGGTGTGTGCTTCCCCGCATTGCCGATCAGCTGGGTGTGTCCTTCCCCCCATTGCCGAACAGCTGGGTGTGTCCTTCCCCCCATTGCCGATCAGCTGGGAGTGTGCTTCCCCCCACTGCCGATCAGCTGGGTCTGTCCTTCCCCCATTGCCGATCAGTTGGGTGTGTCCTTCCCCCCATTGCCGATCAGCTGGGTGTGTGCTTCCCCGCATTGCCGATCAGCTGGGTGTGTGCTTCCCCGCATTGCCGATCAGCTGGGTGTGTGCTTCCCCCCATTGCCGATCAGCTGGGTGTTTCCTTCCCCGCATTGCCGATCAGCTGGGTGTGTCCTTCCCCCCATTGCCGATCAGCTGGGTGTGTCCTTCCCCCCATTGCCGATCAGCTGGGTCTGTCCTTCCCCCCATTGCCGATCAGCTGGGTGTGTGCTTCCCCCCATTGCCGATCAGCTGGGTGTGTGCTTCCCCGCATTGCCGATCAGCTGGGTCTGTCCTTCCCCCCATTGCCGATCAGCTGGGTGTGTGCTTCCCCCATTGCCGATCAGCTGGGTGTGTGCTTCCCCCATTGCCGATCAGCTGGGTGTGTCCTTCCCCTCATTGCCGATCAGCTGGGTGTGTGCTTCCCCCATTGCCGATCAGCTGGGTGTGTCCTTCCCCTCATTGCCGATCAGCTGTGTGTGTGCTTCCCCGCATTGCCGATCAGCTGGGTGTGTCCTTCCCCCCATTGCCGATCAGCTGGGTGTTTCCTTCCCCGCATTGCCGATCAGCTGGGTCTGTCCTTCCCCGCATTGCCGATCAGCTGGGTGTGTGCGTCCCCCCATTGCCGAACAGCTGGGAGTGTTCCTCCCCCCATTGCCGATCAGCTGGGTGTTTCCTTCCCCGCATTGCCGATCAGCTGGGTGTGTGCTTCCCCCCATTGCCGATCAGCTGGGTCTGTCCTTCCCCCATTGCCGATCAGCTGGGTGTGTCCTTCCCCCCATTGCCGATCAGCTGGGAGTGTTCCTCCCCCCATTGCCGATCAGCTGGGTCTGTCCTTCCCCGCATTGCCGATCAGCTGGGTGTGTGCTTCCCCGCATTGCCGATCAGCTGGGAGTGTTCCTCCCCCCATTGCCGATCAGCTGGGTGTGTCCTTCCCCTCATTGCCGAACAGCTGGGAGTGTTCCTCCCCCCATTGCCGATCAGCTGGGTGTTTCCTTCCCCGCATTGCCGATCAGCTGGGTGTGTCCTTCCCCCCCATTGCCGATCAGCTGGGAGTGTTCCTCCCCCCATTGCCGATCAGCTGGGTCTGTCCTTCCCCGCATTGCCGATCAGCTGGGTCTGTCCTTCCCCGCATTGCCGATCAGCTGGGTGTGTGCTTCCCCGCATTGCCGATCAGCTGGGTGTGTGCTTCCCCCATTGCCGATCAGCTGGGTGTGTCCTTCCCCCCATTGCCGATCAGCTGGGTGTGTGCTTCCCCCATTGCCGATCAGCTGGGTGTTTCCTTCTCCGCATTGCCGATCAGCTGGGTCTGTCCTTCCCCCCATGGCCGATCAGCTGGGTGTGTACTTCCCCCCATTGCCGATCAGCTGGGTGTGTGCTTCCCCGCATTGCCGATCAGCTGGGTGTGTCCTTCCCCCCATTGCCGATCAGCTGGGTGTGTGCTTCCCCCATTGCCGATCAGCTGGGTCTGTCCTTCCCCCCATTGCCGATCAGCTGGGTGTGTGCTTCCCCCATTGCAGATCAGCTGGGTGTGTCCTTCCCCTAATTGCCGATCAGCTGGGTGTGTGCTTCCCCGCATTGCCGATCAGCTGGGAGTGTCCTTTCCCCCATTGCCGATCAGCTGGGTGTGTGCTTCCCCCCATTGCCGATCAGCTGGGTGTGTGCTTCCCCCCATTGCCGATCAGCTGGGTGTGTGCTTCCCCCCATTGCCGATCAGCTGGGTGTGCGCTTTCACCCCATTGCCGATCAGCTGGGTGTTTCCTTCCCCGCATTGCAGATCAGCTGGGTGTGTGCTTCCCCCCATTGCCGATCAGCTGGGTGTGTCCTTCCCCCCATTGCCGATCAGCTGGGTGTGTGCTTCCCCGCATTGCCGATCAGCTGGGTGTGTGCTTCCCCCCATTGCCGATCAGCTAGGAGTGTGCTTCCCCCCATTGCCGATCAGCTGGGTGTGTGCTTCCCCCCATTGCCGATCAGCTGGGTGTGTGCTTCCCCCCATTGCCGATCAGCTGGGTGTGTCCTTTCCCCCATTGCCGATCAGCTGGGTGTGTGCTTCCCCCCATTGCCGATCAGCTGGGTGTGTCCTTCCCCCCATTGCCGATCAGCTGGGTGTGTGCTTCCCCCCATTGCCGATCAGCTGGGTGTGTGCTTCCCCCCATTGCCGATCAGCTGGGTGTGTCCTTCCCCCCATTGCCGATCAGCTGGGTATGTGCTTCCCCGCATTGCCGATCAGCTGGGTGTGTGCTTCCCCCCATTGCCGATCAGCTGGGTGTGTGCTTCCCCCCATTGCCGATCAGCTGGGTGTGTCCTTCCCCCCATTGCCGATCAGCTGGGAGTGTGCTTCCCCGCATTGCCGATCAGCTGGGTGTGTCCTTCCCCCCATTGCCGATCAGCTGGGAGTGTCCTTCCCCCCATTGCCGCTCAGCTGGGTGTGTGCTTCCCCGCATTGCCGATCAGCTGGGAGTGTGCTTCCCCCCATTGCCGATCAGCTGGGAGTGTGCTTCCCCGCATTGCCGATCAGCTGGGTGTGTGCTTCCCACCATTGCCGATCATCTGGGTCTGTCCTTCCCCCCCATTGCTGATCAGCTGGGTGTGTGCTTCCCCGCATTGCCGATCAGTTGGGTCTGTACTTCCCCCCATTGCCGATCAGCTGGGTGTGTGCTTCCCCCCATTGCCGATCAGCTGGGTGTGTCCTTCCCCCCATTGCCGATCAGCTGGGTGTGTGCTTCCCCCCATTGCCGATCAGCTGGGTGTGTCCTTCCCCCCATTGCCGATCAGTTGGGTCTGTACTTCCCCCCATTGCCGATCAGCTGGGTGTGTGCTTCCCCCCATTGCCGATCAGCTGGGAGTGTGCTTCCCCCCATTGCCGATCAGCTGGGTGTGACCTTCCCCCCATTGCCGATCAGCTGGGTGTGTGCTTCCCCCCATTGCCGATCAGCTGGGTGTGACCTTCCCCCCATTGCCGATCAGCTGGGAGTGTGCTTCCCCCCATTGCCGATCAGCTCGGTGTGTGCTTCCCCGCATTGCCGATCAGCTGGGTCTGTCCTTCCCCCCATTGTCGATCAGCTGGGTGTGTCCTTCCCCCCATTGCCGATCAGCTGGGTGTGTGCTTCCTCGCATTGCCGATCAGCTGGGTCTGTACTTCCCCGCATTGCCGATCAGTTGGGTCTGTACTTCCCCGCATTGCCGATCAGCTGGGTCTGTCCTTCCCCCCATTGCCGATCAGCTGGGTCTGTCCTTCCCCCCATTGCCGATCAGCTCGGTGTGTGCTTCCCCCCATTGCCGATCAGCTGGGTGTGTGCTTCCCCCCATTGCCGATCATCTGGGTGTGTGCTTCCCCCCATTGCCGATCAGCTGGGAGTGTCCTTCCCCCCATTGCCGATCAGCTCGGTGTGTGCTTCCCCCCATTGCCGATCAGCTGGGTGTGTGTCCTTCCCCCCATTGCCGATCAGCTGGGTGTGTGCTTCCCCCCATTGCCGATCAGCTGGGTGTGTCCTTCCCCCCATTGCCGATCAGCTGGGTGTGTGCTTCCCCGCATTGCCGATCAGCTGGGCCTCTCCTTCCCCCCATTGCCGATCAGCTGTGTGTGTGCTTCCCCCCATTGCCGATCAGCTGGGTCTGTCCTTCCCCCCCATTGCCGATCAGCTGGGAGTGTGCTTCCCCGCATTGCCGATCAGCTGGGTCTGTCCTTCCCCCCCATTGCCGATCAGCTGGGAGTGTGCTTCCCCGCATTGCCGATCAGCTGGGTCTGTCCTTCCCCCCCATTGCCGATCAGCTGGGTGTGTGCTTCCCCCCATTGCCGATCAGCTGTGAGTGTGCTTCCCCCCATTGCCGATCAGCTGGGAGTGTGCTTCCCCCCATTGCCGATCAGCTGGGTCTGTCCTTCCCCCATTGCCGATCAGCTGGGTCTGTCCTTCCCCCCATTGCCGATCAGCTGGGTGTGTCCTTCCCCCCATTGCCGATCAGCTGGGTGTGTGCTTCCCCCCATTGCCGATCAGCTGGGTCTGTCCTTCCCCGCATTGCCGATCAGCTGGGTGTGTGCTTCCCCGCATTGCCGATCAGCTGGGTGTGTGCTTCCCCCATTGCCGATCAGCTGGGTGTGTCCTTCCCCTCATTGCCGATCAGCTGGGTGTGTGCTTCCCCGCATTGCCGATCAGCTGGGTGTGTCCTTCCCCCCATTGCCGATCAGCTGGGTCTGTCCTTCCCCCCATTGCCGATCAGCTGGGTCTGTCCTTCCCCCATTGCCGATCAGCTGGGTGTGTCCTTCCCCGCATTGCCGATCAGCTGGGAGTGTGCTTCCCCCATTGCCGATCAGCTGGGTGTGTCCTTCACCTCATTGCCGATCAGCTGGGTGTGTACTTCCCCGCATTGCCGATCAGCTGGGAGTGTCCTTTCCCCCATTGCCGATCAGCTGGGTGTGTGCTTCCCCCCATTGCCGATCAGCTGGGTGTGTGCTTCCCCCATTGCCGATCAGCTGGGTGTTTCCTTCCCCGCATTGCAGATCAGCTGGGTGTGTGCTTCCCCCCATTGCCGATCAGCTGGGTGTGTCCTTCCCCCCATTGCCGATCAGCTGGGTGTGTGCTTCCCCGCATTGCCGATCAGCTGGGTGTGTGCTTCCCCCCATTGCCGATCAGCTGGGAGTGTGCTTCCCCCCATTGCCGATCAGCTGGGTGTGTGCTTCCCCCCATTGCCGATCAGCTGGGTGTGTGCTTCCCCCATTGCCGAACAGCTGGGTGTGTGCATCCCCGCATTGCCGATCAGCTGGGTGTGTGCTTCCCCCCATTGCCGATCAGCTGGGTGTGTGCATCCCCGCATTGCCGATCAGCTGGGAGTGTGCTTCCCCCATTGCCGAACAGCTGGGTCTGTCCTTCCCCCCATTGCCGATCAGCTGGGTGTGTGCTTCCCCCATTGCCGAACAGCTGGGTCTGTCCTTCCCCCCATTGCCGATCAGCTGGGTGTGTGCTTCCCCCCATTGCTGATCAGCTGGGTGTGTGCATCCCCGCATTGCCGATCAGCTGGGTGTGTGCTTCCCCCCATTGCTGATCAGCTGGGTGTGTGCTTCCCCCCATTGCCGATCAGCTGGGTGTGTGCTTCCCCCCATTGCCGATCAGCTGGGTGTGTCCTTTCCCCCATTGCCGATCAGCTGGGTGTGTGCTTCCCCCCATTGCCGATCAGCTGGGTGTGTCCTTCCCCCCATTGCCGATCAGCTGGGTGTGTGCTTCCCCCCATTGCCGATCAGCTGGGTGTGTGCTTCCCCCCATTGCCGATCAGCTGGGTGTGTCCTTCCCCCCATTGCCGATCAGCTGGGTATGTCCTTCCCCCCATTGCCGATCAGCTGGGAGTGTGCTTCCCCGCATTGCCGATCAGCTGGGTCTGTACTTCCCCCCATTGCCGATCAGCTGGGTGTGTCCTTCCCCCCATTGCCGATCAGCTGGGAGTGTGCTTTCCCCCATTGCCGCTCAGCTGGGTGTGTGCTTCCCCGCATTGCCGATCAGCTGGGAGTGTGCTTCCCCCCATTGCCGATCAGCTGGGAGTGTGCTTCCCCGCATTGCCGATCAGCTGGGTGTGTCCTTCCCCGCATTGCCGATCAGCTGGGTGTGTGCTTCCCCGCATTGCCGATCAGTTGGGTCTGTACTTCCCCCCATTGCCGATCAGCTGGGTGTGTGCTTCCCCCCCATTGCCGATCAGCTGGGAGTGTGCTTCCCCCCATTGCCGATCAGCTGGGTGTGACCTTCCCCCCATTGCCGATCAGCTGGGTGTGTGCTTCCCCCCATTGCCGATCAGCTGGGTGTGACCTTCCCCCCATTGCCGATCAGCAGGGTGTGTGCTTCCCCGCATTGCCGATCAGCTGGGTGTGTGCTTCCCCCCATTGCCGATCAGCTGGGTGTGACCTTCCCCCCATTGCCGATCAGCTGGGTGTGTGCTTCCCCCCATTGCCGATCAGCTGGGTGTGACCTTCCCCCCATTGCCGATCAGCTGGGAGTGTGCTTCCCCCCATTGCCGATCAGCTCGGTGTGTGCTTCCCCGCATTGCCGATCAGCTGGGTCTGTCCTTCCCCCCTTTGCCGATCAGCTGGGTGAGTCCTTCCCCCCATTGCCGATCAGCTGGGTCTGTCCTTCCCCCCATTGCCGATCAGCTGGGTCTGTCCTTCCCCCCATTGCCGATCAGCTGGGTGTGTGCTTCCCCCCATTGCCGATCAGCTGGGTGTGTGCTTCCCCCCATTGCCGATCAGCTGGGAGTGTCCTTCCCCCCATTGCCGATCAGCTCGGTGTGTGCTTCCCCGCATTGCCGATCAGCTGGGTGTGTGTCCTTCCCCCCATTGCCGATCAGCTGGGTGTGTGCTTCCCCCCATTGCCGATCAGCTGGGTGTGTCCTTCCCCCCATTGCCGATCAGCTGGGTGTGTCCTTCCCCCCATTGCCGATCAGCTGGGTGTGTGCTTCCCCCCATTGCCGATCAGCTGGGTGTGTGCTTCCCCGCATTGCCGATCAGCTGTGAGTGTGCTTCCCCCCATTGCCGATCAGCTGGGAGTGTGCTTCCCCCCATTGCCGATCAGCTGGGTCTGTCCTTCCCCCATTGCCGATCAGCTGGGTCTGTCCTTCCCCCCATTGCCGATCAGCTGGGTGTGTCCTTCCCCCCATTGCCGATCAGCTGGGTGTGTGCTTCCCCCCATTGCCGATCAGCTGGGTCTGTCCTTCCCCGCATTGCCGATCAGCTGGGTGTGTGCTTCCCCGCATTGCCGATCAGCTGGGTGTGTGCTTCCCCCATTGCCGATCAGCTGGGTGTGTCCTTCCCCTCATTGCCGATCAGCTGGGTGTGTGCTTCCCCGCATTGCCGATCAGCTGGGTGTGTCCTTCCCCCCATTGCCGATCAGCTGGGTGTGTGCTTCCCCCATGGCCGATCAGCTGGGTGTGTACTTCCCCCCATTGCCGATCAGCTGGGTGTGTGCTTCCCCGCATTGCCGATCAGCTGGGTGTGTCCTTCCCCCCATTGCCGATCAGCTGGGTGTGTGCTTCCCCCATTGCCGATCAGCTGGGTCTGTCCTTCCCCCATTGCCGATCAGCTGGGTGTGTCCTTCCCCGCATTGCCGATCAGCTGGGAGTGTGCTTCCCCCATTGCAGATCAGCTGGGTGTGTCCTTCCCCTCATTGCCGATCAGCTGGGTGTGTGCTTCCCCGCATTGCCGATCAGCTGGGAGTGTCCTTTCCCCCATTGCCGATCAGCTGGGTGTGTGCTTCCCCCCATTGCCGATCAGCTGGGTGTGTGCTTCCCCCATTGCCGATCAGCTGGGTGTTTCCTTCCCCGCATTGCAGATCAGCTGGGTGTGTGCTTCCCCCCATTGCCGATCAGCTGGGTGTGTCCTTCCCCCCATTGCCGATCAGCTGGGTGTGTGCTTCCCCGCATTGCCGATCAGCTGGGTGTGTGCTTCCCCCCATTGCCGATCAGCTGGGAGTGTGCTTCCCCCCATTGCCGATCAGCTGGGTGTGTGCTTCCCCCCATTGCCGATCAGCTGGGTGTGTGCTTCCCCCATTGCCGAACAGCTGGGTGTGTGCATCCCCGCATTGCCGATCAGCTGGGTGTGTGCTTCCCCCCATTGCCGATCAGCTGGGTGTGTGCATCCCCGCATTGCCGATCAGCTGGGAGTGTGCTTCCCCCATTGCCGAACAGCTGGGTCTGTCCTTCCCCCCATTGCCGATCAGCTGGGTGTGTGCTTCCCCCATTGCCGAACAGCTGGGTCTGTCCTTCCCCCCATTGCCGATCAGCTGGGTGTGTGCTTCCCCCCATTGCTGATCAGCTGGGTGTGTGCATCCCCGCATTGCCGATCAGCTGGGTGTGTGCTTCCCCCCATTGCTGATCAGCTGGGTGTGTGCTTCCCCCCATTGCCGATCAGCTGGGTGTGTGCTTCCCCCCATTGCCGATCAGCTGGGTGTGTCCTTTCCCCCATTGCCGATCAGCTGGGTGTGTGCTTCCCCCCATTGCCGATCAGCTGGGTGTGTCCTTCCCCCCATTGCCGATCAGCTGGGTGTGTGCTTCCCCCCATTGCCGATCAGCTGGGTGTGTGCTTCCCCCCATTGCCGATCAGCTGGGTGTGTCCTTCCCCCCATTGCCGATCAGCTGGGTGTGTCCTTCCCCCCATTGCCGATCAGCTGGGAGTGTGCTTCCCCGCATTGCCGATCAGCTGGGTCTGTACTTCCCCCCATTGCCGATCAGCTGGGTGTGTCCTTCCCCCCATTGCCGATCAGCTGGGAGTGTGCTTCCCCCCATTGCCGCTCAGCTGGGTGTGTGCTTCCCCGCATTGCCGATCAGCTGGGAGTGTGCTTCCCCCCATTGCCGATCAGCTGGGAGTGTGCTTCCCCGCATTGCCGATCAGCTGGGTGTGTCCTTCCCCGCATTGCCGATCAGCTGGGTGTGTGCTTCCCCGCATTGCCGATCAGTTGGGTCTGTACTTCCCCCCATTGCCGATCAGCTGGGTGTGTGCTTCCCCCCATTGCCGATCAGCTGGGAGTGTGCTTCCCCCCATTGCCGATCAGCTGGGTGTGACCTTCCCCCCATTGCCGATCAGCTGGGTGTGTGCTTCCCCCCATTGCCGATCAGCTGGGTGTGACCTTCCCCCCATTGCCGATCAGCAGGGTGTGTGCTTCCCCGCATTGCCGATCAGCTGGGTGTGTGCTTCCCCCCATTGCCGATCAGCTGGGTGTGACCTTCCCCCCATTGCCGATCAGCTGGGTGTGTGCTTCCCCCCATTGCCGATCAGCTGGGTGTGACCTTCCCCCCATTGCCGATCAGCTGGGAGTGTGCTTCCCCCCATTGCCGATCAGCTCGGTGTGTGCTTCCCCGCATTGCCGATCAGCTGGGTCTGTCCTTCCCCCCATTGCCGATCAGCTGGGTGTGTCCTTCCCCCCATTGCCGATCAGCTGGGTCTGTCCTTCCCCCCATTGCCGATCAGCTGGGTCTGTCCTTCCCCCCATTGCCGATCAGCTGGGTGTGTGCTTCCCCCCATTGCCGATCAGCTGGGTGTGTGCTTCCCCCCATTGCCGATCAGCTGGGAGTGTCCTTCCCCCCATTGCCGATCAGCTCGGTGTGTGCTTCCCCGCATTGCCGATCAGCTGGGTGTGTGTCCTTCCCCCCATTGCCGATCAGCTGGGTGTGTGCTTCCCCCCATTGCCGATCAGCTGGGTGTGTCCTTCCCCCCATTGCCGATCAGCTGGGTGTGTCCTTCCCCCCATTGCCGATCAGCTGGGTGTGTGCTTCCCCCCATTGCCGATCAGCTGGGTCTGTCCTTCCCCCCATTGCCGATCAGCTGGGTGTGTGCTTCCCCCCATTGCCGATCAGCTGTGAGTGTGCTTCCCCGCATTGCCGATCAGCTGGGTCTGTCCTTCCCCGCATTGCCGATCAGCTGGGTGTGTGCTTCCCCCCATTGCCGATCAGCTGTGAGTGTGCTTCCCCCCATTGCCGATCAGCTGGGAGTGTGCTTTCCCCCATTGCCGATCAGCTGGGTCTGTCCTTCCCCCATTGCCGATCAGCTGGGTGTGTCCTTCTCCCCATTGCCGATCAGCTGGGAGTGTGCTTCCCCCCATTGCCGATCAGCTGGGTCTGTCCTTCCCCCCATTGCCGATCAGCTGGGTGTGTGCTTCCCCGCATTGCCGATCAGCTGGGTCTGTCCTTCCCCCCATTGCCGATCAGCTGTGTGTGTGCTTCCCCCCATTGCCGATCAGCTGGGTCTGTCCTTCCCCCCCATTGCCGATCAGCTGGGAGTGTGCTTCCCCGCATTGCCGATCAGCTGGGTCTGTCCTTCCCCCCCATTGCCGATCAGCTGGGAGTGTGCTTCCCCGCATTGCCGATCAGCTGTGTCTGTCCTTCCCCCCCATTGCCGATCAGCTGGGTGTGTGCTTCCCCCCATTGCCGATCAGCTGTGAGTGTGCTTCCCCCCATTGCCGATCAGCTGGGAGTGTGCTTCCCCCCATTGCCGATCAGCTGGGTCTGTCCTTCCCCCATTGCCGATCAGCTGGGTCTGTCCTTCCCCCCATTGCCGATCAGCTGGGTGTGTCCTTCCCCCCATTGCCGATCAGCTGGGTGTGTGCTTCCCCCCATTGCCGATCAGCTGGGTCTGTCCTTCCCCCCCATTGCCGATCAGCTGGGAGTGTGCTTCCCCCCATTGCCGATCAGCTGGGTGTGTCCTTCTCCCATTGCCGATCAGCTGGGTGTGTCCTTCCCCGCATTGCCGATCAGCTGTGTGTGTGCTTCCCCCCATTGCCGATCAGCTGGGTGTGTCCTTCCCCCCATTGCCGATCAGCTGGGTGTGTGCTTCCCCGCATTGCCGATCAGCTGGGTGTGTCCTTCCCCCCATTGCCGATCAGCTGGGTGTGTCCTTCCCCCCATTGCCGATCAGCTGGGTGTGTGCTTCCCCCCATTGCCGATCAGCTGGGTGTGTGCTTCCCCCCATTGCCGATCAGCTGGGTGTGTGCTTTCCCCCCATTGCCGATCAGCTGGGTGTGTCCTTCCCCCCATTGCCGATCAGCTGGGTGTGTGCTTTCCCCCCATTGCCGATCAGCTGGGTCTGTCCTTCCCCCCATTGCCGATGAGCTGGGTCTGTCCTTCCCCCCATTGCCGATCAGCTGGGAGTGTGCTTCCCCCCATTGCCGATCAGCTGGGTGTTTGCTTCCCCCCATTGCCGATCAGCTGGGTGTGTGCTTTCCCCCCATTGCCGATCAGCTGGGTCTGTCCTTCCCCCCATTGCCGATCAGCTGGGTGTGTGCTTCCCCCCATTGCCGATCAGCTGGGTGTGTGCTTCCCCCCATTGCCGATCAGCTGGGTCTGTCCTTCCCCCCATTGCCGATCAGCTGGGTCTGTCCTTCCCCCCCATTGCCGATCAGCTGGGTGTGTGCTTCCCCCCATTGCCGATCAGCTGTGAGTGTGCTTGCCCGCATTGCCGATCAGCTGGGTCTGTCCTTCCCCGCATTGCCGATCAGCTGGGTGTGTGCTTCCCCCCATTGCCGATCAGCTGGGAGTGTGCTTCCCCCCATTGCCGATCAGCTGGGTCTGTCCTTCCCCCATTGCCGATCAGCTGGGTGTCTCCTTCTCCCCATTGCCGATCAGCTGGGAGTGTGCTTCCCCCCATTGCCGATCAGCTGGGTCTGTCCTTCCCCCCATTGCCGATCAGCTGGGTGTGTGCTTCCCCGCATTGCCGATCAGCTGGGTCTGTCCTTCCCCCCATTGCCGATCAGCTGGGAGTGTGCTTCCCCCCATTGCCGATCAGCTGGGTCTGTCCTTCCCCCCATTGCCGATCAGCTGGGTGTGTGCTTCCCCGCATTGCCGATCAGCTGGGCCTCTCCTTCCCCCCATTGCCGATCAGCTGTGTGTGTGCTTCCCCCCATTGCCGATCAGCTGGGTCTGTCCTTCCCCCCCATTGCCGATCAGCTGGGAGTGTGCTTCCCCGCATTGCCGATCAGCTGGGTCTGTCCTTCCCCCCATTGCCGATCAGCTGGGAGTGTGCTTCCCCGCATTGCCGATCAGCTGGGTCTGTCCTTCCCCCCCATTGCCGATCAGCTGGGTGTGTGCTTCCCCCCATTGCCGATCAGCTGTGAGTGTGCTTCCCCCCATTGCCGATCAGCTGGGAGTGTGCTTCCCCCCATTGCCGATCAGCTGGGTCTGTCCTTCCCCCATTGCCGATCAGCTGGGTCTGTC